>NC_041385.1:725872103-725883769 GCF_002162155.2 Triticum dicoccoides
GGCGACGACGACGGGGACGTACAGGGCGGCGCCGACGACGGGACGGGGACGACGCGGGACGGGCCGGGACGGGGCGGCGGTGACGACGGGGACGGGGACGACGGGGCGGCGACGACGGGGACGGGGCGGCAACGGGGGCGGCGACGAGGGATGGAGACGTACGGGGGCGGCCGGCGACGTTGCAGAGGAGAAGAAGCCAGATGAGAAACTGAAATTTTCGTAAGTGTTGTTTATATAGGAGGGGCTTTTAGTACCGGTTTGTGGTACCAACCGGTACTAAAGGCCAATTTTGGCCAGCCCAAGCGGCGGGAAGCGACCCTCTTTAGTACCGGGTGGTGGCACAAACCGGTACTAAAGGGCCCTTAGTACCGGTTTGTGCCACCACCCGGTACTAAAGGGGGTGCGCTGGCGCAGGTGCGGTGCGGCAAGTTTAGTCCCACCTCGCTAGCCGAGGGGCGACCGCACTGGTTTATAAACCCCCGTGCGGTCGCTCTCTCGAGCTCCTCTCCAAAGCAGGCCTACTGGGCCTACGTGTTCTTTGCTGCCCTGTGGGCCCACTTGGCCTTTGCGGGCCTGCATCCTGGCCCAACAACAGGCTGGGTTTCTAGTCGTATGCAGGCCGCTCTGGCCTAGTAGGCGGGCTTTTTTAATTTTTTTTGCTTTATTTATTTTTGTGTATTTAGAGTTTCTTTGTGAATATTTTTGCTTTAGGTACAAAAAATTACAAACTTTCTGTTAGTGCACGTAGTTTTCAAATTTGAATAGTTTAAATTTTGAATTATTTGAAATTAGTGTGAATCATTAGTTTGTGAATAACTTAACTTTAAAAATCAGTAAAGGCATGAAAGAATTTGTTTGCACATAAAATTTCTTCGCGTTTCAAATGCCAAAATACATAACTACCCTAACTATTATAGAGATTCCTCTCTGGGTGTGAAACACAGAAGAAAGTGATGATAGTGAAGCCGATCACATCCCAGATCTTTGGGTGTGAAACTTTTTCTTCGCGTGTGTCCCTTTGAGCCGTAACCATGGAAAATCTTCATCATTTAACGGGATGCTCGGGTCAATATTCACTGTGAATGGAGCAATTTCATCAAACTTTTCATAATCTTCTGACTTGTCTGTCTTGTCATCCACTCCCACGATGTTTCTCTTCCCAGAAAGAACTATGTGCCGCTTTGGCTCATCGTACGATGCATTCGCTTCCTTATCTTTTCTTTTTCTTGGCTTGGTAGACATGTCCTTCACATAGAAAACCTGTGCCACATCATTGGCTAGGACGAATGGTTCATCTGCATACGCAAGATTGTTGAGATCCACTGTTGTCATTCCGTACTGCGGGTCTTCCGTTACCCCGCCTCGTGTCATATTGACCCATTTGCACCGAAACAAAGGGACCTTTAAACCACGTCGATAGTCAAGTTCCCATATGTCCTGTATATAACCATAATATGTTTCCTTTCCCGTCTTGGTTTCTGCATCAAAGCGGACACCACTGTTTTGGTTGGTGCTCTTCTTATCTTGGGCGATCGTGTAAAATATATTACCATTTATCTCGTACCCTTTGAAAGTCATTATATTCGAAGATGGTAACTGGGACAACAAGTACATGTCATCTTCAATAGAGGTGTCATGCATGGTACGTGTCTGCAACCAGCTAGTGAAACTCCTGGTTTCTTCACGTGTAATCCAGTCATCAGACCGCTCCGGGTGTTTGGAGCGTAGCAAATTCTTGTGTTCATCCATATACGGAGGCACCAAGGCGGAATTCTGTAGAACTATGTAGTGTGCTTCAGTGAGAGAATGTCCGTCCATACATATTATTTGTTCCCTTCCTAGCGTGCCTTTTCCATCCAGTCTGCCCTTATGCCGCGATTCAGGAACACCAATCGGCTTAAGGTCAGAAATAAAGTCAATACAAAACTCAATGACCTCCTCATTTTGATGGCCCTTGGAGATGCTTCCTTCTGGCCTAGCACGGTTATGAACATATTTCTTTAAGACTCCCATGAACCTCTCAAAGGGGAACATATTGTGTAGAAATACAGGACCCAAAATGTTAATCTCTTCGCATAGGTGAACTAGGACGTGCGTCATGATGTTGAAGAAGGATGGTGGGAGCACCAACTCAAAACTGACAAGACATTGCACCAAATCATTCTGTAACCTTGGTATGATTTCTGGATCGATTACCTTCTGAGAGATTGCATTGAGAAATGCACATAGCTTCACAATGGCTAATCGAACGTTTTCCGATAGAAGCCCCCTCAATGCAACCGGAAGCAGTTGTGTCATAATCACGTGGCAGTCATGAGACTTTAGGTTCTGGAACTTTTTCTCTGGCATGTTTATTATTCCCTTTATATTCGACGAGAAGCCAGACGGTACCTTAATACTGAGCAGGCATTCAAAGAAGATTTCCTTCTCTTCTTTGGTATGAGCGTAGCTTGCATGACCCTAATGTATCCCGTCTTCTCCGTGCATACGTTGCTGGTCCTCCCGTGCCTCAGGTGTATCTTTTGTCTTCCCATACACGCCCAAGAAGCCAAGCAGGGTCACGCAAAGATTCTTCGTCACGTGCATCACGTCGATTGCGGAGAGGACCTCTAGGTCTTTCCAATATGGCAGGTCCCAAAATATAGATTTCTTCTTCCACATGGGTGCGCGTCCGTCAGCGTCCTTCGGAACAGGTTGTCCGCCAGGACCCTTTCCAAATATCACCTTCAAATCCTTGACCATATCATGTACATCAGCACCAGTATGGTGGCGAGGCTTCGTCCGGTGATCCGCCTCACCTTTGAAATGCTTGCCTTTCTTTCTTACGGGATGCCTGCTCGGAAGAAATCGACGATGTCCCAGGTACACATTCTTCTTACAACTATTCAAATATATACTGTCGGTATCATCCAAACAGTGCGTGCATCCGCAGTATCCCTTGTTTGTCTGTCCTGAAAGGTTACTGAGAGCAGGCCAATCATTGATGGTCACGAACAGCAACGCCTTTAGGTCAAATTCTTCCCCCATGTGCTCATCCCACACACGTACACCTGTTCCATTCCATAGTTGTAAGAGTTCTTCAACTAATGGCCTTAGGTACACATCAATGTCGTTGCCTGGTTGCTTAGGGCCTTGGATGAGCACTGGCATCATAATGAACTTCCGCTTTATGCACAACCAAGGAGGAAGGTTATACAAACATAGAGTCACAGGCCAGGTGCTATGGTTGTTGCTCTGCTCCCCAAAAGGATTAATGCCATCTGCGCTTAGACCAAACCATACGCTCCTTGCGTCATCTGCAAACTCCTTCCCGTACTTTCTTTCAATTTTTCTCCACTGCGACCCGTCAGCGGGTACTCTCAACTTTCCGTCTTTCTTACGGTCTTCTCTATGCCATCGCATCGCCTTGGCATGCTCTTTGTTTTGGAACAAACATTTCAATCGTGGTATTATAGGAGAATACCACATCACCTTGGCAGGAATCTTCTTGCTAGGGCGCTCGCCCTCGACATCACCAGGGTCATCGCGGCTGATCTTATAGCGCAATGCACCACATACCGGGCAAGCGTTCAAATCCTCGTACTCACCGCGGTAGAGGATGCAATCATTAGGGCATGCATGTATCTTCTGCACCTCTAACCCTAGAGGGCAGACAACCTTCTTTGCTTCGTACGTACTCTCGGGCAATTCGTTGTCCTTTGGAAGCATATCCTTTATCATTACCAGCAACTTTCCAAATCCCTTGTTAGATACACCATTCTCTGCCTTCCGTTGCAGCAAGTCTAGTGTGGTGCCCAGCTTTTTCTTGTCACCTATGCAATTCGGGTACAACAATTTTTTGTGATCATCTAACATGCGCTGCAACTTCTTCTTCTCCAAATCATTTGTGCAGTTTCTCTTTGCATCGGCAATGGCCCGACCTAGATCATCAACGGGCTCATCTGATGCCTCTTCTTCAGCTTCTTCCCGCATTGCCGGCTCAACTTCTTCCCGCATTACCGGCTCAGCTTCTCCCCCCATTGTTGTATCATTGTATTCAGGGAACCCATGGCCAGGATAGCTGTCGTCGTCCTCTTCTTCTTCATTGTCTTCCATCATAACACCTCTTTCTCCGTGCTTGGTCCAAACATTATAGTGGGGCATGAAACCGGACTCAAACAGGTGGACGTGAATGGTTCTTGACGTAGAGTAATTGCGACCATTCTTACAGCCAGCACATGGACAAGGCATAAAACCATCCGCCCGCTTGTTTGCCTCAGCCGCAAGCAGAAAAGTATGCACGCCCTCAACGAACTGGGGAGAGCATCGGTCATCGTACATCCATTGCCGACTCATCTTCATTACACAGCACCGAATAGACCAAATTAATACAAGTTCATACATAAAGTTCATACAACACTTAAATGCAACAAACAAATAACTCTCTAGCTAAAGCATTTAAATGCAACAACAAATGCGATCAAGATCGCAACTAAGGTAACAATTGATCCAACAACATAATGATACCAAGCCTCACTATCGATGGCATATTTTCTAATCTTTCTAATCTTCAAGCGCATTTTCTCCATCTTGATCTTGTGATCATCGACGACATCGGCAACATGCAACTCCAATTCCATCTTCTCCCCCTCAATTCTTTTCAATTTTTCTTTCAAGTACTTGTTTTCTCTTTCAACTAAATTTAACCTCTCGACAATAGGGTCGGTTGGAATTTCCGGTTCACATACCTCCTAGATAAAAATATCTATGTCAACTTGATGGGCATAATTTGTCATAAACACGAAATGCAACAAATAGTTTTAAAAGAGAATATACCACATCCGAATCATAACAAGGACGAGGGCCGACGGGGACGGATATCAAAACCATGGCACTATGTATAACAAACAACGTACGGGTAAGATAATTATACGAGTAACTATATATCCAAATCACACAAACATCAATTTTTTATATAAAATTTCATGAACAAGAGGCTCACCACAAGGTGGTGCCGGCGACGGGACGGTGCGGGCGATCGACGGTGGTTACGACGGAGATTTAGAAGGCACTAAGTAAAACACACCTACATATGCAAACTAAGTGTTATTTTGACCTCAAATTGCATATAAATCAAATACTACCACATATAATTCCTCCCAAATTACTAAAACCCACAATTAATCACTATATAAACCAATGCAAGAGCTAATCTAGCAATGAGAGATGAAAGGACAAAGTTGCTAACCTTGGTGATCATTTGAATGGATGGGGGCCTGCAAATCTTGACAAATTTGGGGTAAATTTTGTGATGAACTCGAGAGGAAGAAGGGAAGAACAGAGGAGAGGGAGAGGGGAAAGGGGGAAGAACAGAGTGCGGGTGGACGAAGGGTTTATATAGGACGACCTTTAGTATCGGTTCGTGCCACGAACCGGTACTAAAGGTGCTGGAAGGGCCCCACTCTGACAACATCCTGCCATCATTTTCTTTAGTACCGGTTCGTGGCACGAACCGGTGCTAAAGGTTCGCCACGAACCGGTACTAAAGAGCTCCTCCCGCCTAGCTGTTGGAACCGGCACTAATGGACACATTAGTGCTGGTTCTGTTACAAACCGGGACTAATGTGTCTCACATTTGACCCTTTTTCTACTAGTGCAGTTACCACAAGCTGCACTATGTCCTTTCTGTTGCACTGGCGAGTGAGCAGCCGCCGTTCACGTCATAGGCGTTGTCACAGACTAATTTTTTTGCTGGTTGGATATAAAGATTTGTTTGGAAGATTTGTGCTGCTGCTGCTTATTTAAAATTTGATTATTCTTTGACTATTTGTTTTTATTTGAGTAGTAATACCAACATCTTGGGTCCGCATCAGTCTACTAAAATCAAGTCATCCACTCATGTTGTTTGTGCAGATCTTTGTTTTCTCATCTCAACAAGGTAGATGATGAATATTCAAACTGGCTGTAAGTGAGGTGGACCAATGTAAACTGGCTAAAAATATATTTTACGAGTGTGATTTCTGTAACCATACATGTTAATGTACATAACATGTTAGAGATCTCCTTTCTCATTGTAAGTTGTTTTATACACAATAAGTTTGTACAATATGTAGCCTTCCAATCAGAGATGTATGAATTTTAAGCTAAGTGAGGCTCTTTCAATCTCCACACATGAGTCTTGAGATTGCTTTCTCCTTAGAGAGCTTGAGGACTAATCATAATAAATTGCTTCCAAGTACAATAGTAGATGCAGACATAATGAATTCAGTACTATATGTTCTATTTTCTAGATTATACTTGCATCTTACGCTCCCTTTATTATCAATATCATCTTACGCATTTCCCATGGTATCACAATTATTGAATGCCATGTTCAATCCGTAACTATCATAGTAGTTTCCGTTTTTTATTGCCATGCCGCTGATTGGTCATACAACATTGATAGGTGAGGTAAAGGAGAAGACACATGTAGTCGTGTCATGATAACAGTTGCTGAATGCAACTCAAGACTGTACGAAACCAGAAAGAAAGACAGGGTAGGCAACATTCAAGGAGCAAACTAACTAGCGTTCAAATAATCTGTTGGTGAGATCCTTATGTAGGTGTGTTTCTCACGAAACAAGCTGTCTTAACTATCTGATAAGTTTGTACTATTTCCTGGTTGTTTTTATTGGCTTAAATTTCTTGCAGTATAAATATTTTGGCCTATTTAGAATTTTCGATACAGTATATTGGTGCTTGGAATTGAACTCCGCGACAATGATACATTATCAATGCCATTTTTGTTCCACATTAAGGGGCTCTATACGGTTGTCCATTTTAATATTGTATAGTCTATGTTATTTTTTATTTAACCAATTTATAACCATAATTTGCCGCAACAACGCGCGGGATATCATCTAGTTCTTGATGTGGTCCGTCCCATACCCTGGGCCAACCTGGATTCGGCCACGCCCCGGGCTAACCTGCTTAGCTACAGTGTCGATGCCCGCTACAGTGTCAAAATCAGCTACAGTACACAAAGAATTGCCAGGCCATCGCCCCTGTTGCCTGGGGCCTGGCTACGCCCCTGCTCTCTCTTACAATTTTCTTTTTACTCTAAACCCATGGCTGTACATGTCCTGTGTGGACCTATAGTGCTCTTTCCCTGTGATTTTGCCTCTTTCCCTGTGATTTTGCCTCTTTCCTCTACTTCTCTTTTCTCCTTTTTGATTGAAGCACCAACTTCTTCTGCCATTCGGCTCTGCAAGCAGCATCCTTTTCCTTTCTATGTTTTTTAATCCGACGTGGATCATGGGGTATCACTCCAGCATGAAGTTGGCCATGCCCTAAGTGTCTCACGTAAATTATGAATGCATGGTGAGCAGCATCCGACGTGTGGCCCGAGTACGTACCTAGTACGTCCACACGCACAGCCATGCCAGCACAGATCACAGATGTGTGCTTTACTGTTCAATAAGTATTACTGTAACTTGTGCCTGTACGCGCGCGGCCGCCTCTGACTACCCTAGAGATTCTAGCGATCAAAAAAATTTGATACTCGTAGGGACAGTGTTTTTGCAGGCACGCTTTAACACATACGGTCTACACGTTAGCTGGCTGGAACAGCAGCCAGTGGTCATACCCAGCTGCTGCTTGATCATTTTGGGCTGCTCTTCGACCAACTCTGCTAGCTGGACTGTATAGTTACTGGCGTGTAGTGCGCAGCGGCACGCCGCGCCATACTGATTGTTGTGCGACGATTTTCCTTTTGAAGTTCTTAAAACTTTGTTTAGTACTTGGTTGATAACATAGTCATTCACACATATAGATAAGGTTCATTGAGTCAACACAGGCAGAGTGCAACGTTTCTACTTTCCACTTAGATTTGAGATCCTCGGCTAAGTTTGTTTCTTTGATACAGTGGTAGAGAACTGGCACCGCGCTTTATTTGCATGTTTCAGTGAAGTTTTGTATATATTGAGAAAAGGCTCATGTGTTGGTTATCCATTTGTTGGTTTCTTCAGGAATGTGATTCTTGCCTACAGGTGTACATGCAAACATAGATTGATGACTATAAGTAGGGTCTGTTGGTAACTTGGTAATGCATAACTCATCGCCCATAGTAAGCCTACACACTTATAAGCCAATTACACCATCGTCGCCGGTTGGGGTGCGGAGAGGGGAGATGGAGAGGCGGCGCGCTGGCGCCTAGGATAAGGAGTGAGGAATCGATCGGGAGTTGTGGCTAGGGTAGGAGGGGATTGCTGGAGGCTACGTACTGTGAAGAAAGAAGGGCACATACATGAGCAAAGACTTGAGATGTTGGGTTGTGCGTGGGCCGGGCTTTTACGCAGGCATTTGTCCATGTGCATCTAATCTGTCTGATCGATTACTTTGGTTAACTAAAGTACAAGACCGGAATTCCTAAATTAATTTTGGTTCTTACAAAGTGCAGACTGAACTAAGAATTGGAATTTTCGGCTTCGGTCTTTTCGGATTCGGTCCCGGTTTTTTCTGTTCGGTAGTTGGGTGCTAGGTTAATATGCCCACCCCTACATGCATGTATAGCCACTCAATAAAAACAGAACAGTTTTTCAAACCATGCAAGCAGTCACTGTTCACGTAACATGCAATTAACTGAGATCTGCTATATATATCACCCATCAATATACGTGATGGGATTTCATCAATTATTAGTCCAAGTCTATTAACTCTACTTTCTTCGGACAGTAGGTTTGTAAGGAGAAATAGCAATAAACCAATGAAAAAATAGGAGCTTCACAAAAGTATCGATTTAGTGCCTGTTCGGTTTCTCTCCGCTCCCGTGACTCAGATCCCGGAGCGGAGCAGGCTGTTGCAGCTTTTTATGGAGCAGCTCAAACCGAGCTCTGCAGCTCCGTGGAGAACGGAGTGGAGAGATTCCAAACAGGGCCTTACTCTTAGAAAAAATGACGTTGTATTCTTTTACATTCAGAAATTAGCTGCTCTGAATACACATACCAAGTGTTTAACATGCAACTGCTTACATAGACTGAGAATACACATATACTGCATACCACACAACCACAACCATGCATGAGTGTTGTCAACACCCGGGTCAGTAGCAACCGTCACCAGTCCTCATTGGCCATAAATAAAATATAGAAAAAATTCTGCATAGTCCACCCATTGTTGCATGCACACTTGTCATTTTTTTTGCTAAACCAACCCACCAATTAATGATGAGAATCCTCATACAGATGCATCCCTACAAATACTAAATCAAACTTAAACGAAAGGAAGTCACTAACACCAATTGTCATGCAACCAGCCAATATGAGAAAAGAAACACAGGTCAAGAAACCATTAGTCAGTGGGAATCAAATCAAAGCATATGCAGTCATTAATTGACTCTCAAGAGGACTCGCATGTAGATGAATGAGGCGAGACAAATAGTAGGTCCTAAGTTAAAAACGTGCAAGATTATGAAGTTGTCCTGTCAGTTCATGTTTACATATCCGCAAGAAGTTTTGTGCGTAAGAAAGTTTTCAGTAAGTAGTTTTCAGTAAGCTGAAGAGAGTCTTGTGCTTTGAGAGCTTATCTTCTGAAGGCGAGAAACAATCACCGAACGCCGTCGCTGCACCAGAGACGGAAGTAATCCCGCCATCGAGAGGACAACGAAAGGGGGGCGTCGCCAAATCTGTGCTGATTGGGAGAACTTGTGCTGGAGAAATAACGTATGTAACACATCGCTGACCAAGACGCTTGATCTGTAGCCGGCGAGGAAAAAATAGCAGCTTCACACTGCTTCTATTTGTGCTTCCACCTTCCCACGTTGGCATTCTGTATGGCGATCGGTGACTTTGCTAGCTCTTGCACTATTCATGCTTCCGTATCAAGCACCGGTTGCAGGTCTGTTCATTCAGATCAAGGGCCAGCTAGCATTTGACTCCCGTAGTCCGCAGGAAAAGGGCGTGGTGGAGAGGGTGACTTGCTGCTGGGAGGATCTAGCGAGAGCACGAAAGAAGAGGCGCCCGCTCCTGATGCGTACATGCTGCCGCTACCTGCGATGACTGCAAGGATAGAGAAAAATTGAAAGATGAGTAGGAAAGAAGCAGTGCAGGGAAGGGAGCCATCGACCTTATTAGCGAGGGAACGCACCAGCGACTGAAGGCGGCGCCGGTTCGTCTTGATGGCGGCGGCACGCCCGTGCTGGAGGATCACGACGCTGCGGAGTCGCGCGGGCCCATGACCTGCGAGCGGCCTACGATAGAACCCTAGGCACTCCACGGTGCCGTCGGCGGCGCTTCATCAGACACCAACAGGGCAGAGCTCACATTGTGTTCGACGGAAGGGGTGTCAGGAGTGAAGGAGCAGGGATGATGGCGCATCCGAGATGGAAGACGCACACGGAGTGACGCATTTTTATAGGGCCAAACAACGACCAAGCGGTGGAACGAGATTTCACGGGATCCTTCCAGAGAGACCAGGCGAAATATCTAGCCGGTCTAGAGAAAAACACAAATATGTCCAAACTGCTTACCCCATAATCTCATTGACCTATACGTGTCCATCATGGAAATAAGCAGTCAATGACCCATGGGCAGACGTGGCCACATGCATGGATCAAGCAGTGGCACGTGGAACAAGAGCAATCCACACACCTCTAGACTGGACACGTGAAATCAAAAGTGCAAACCGCACAGTAAACCAAAGTTTTTTAAAGAATGGAAGAACCTTCCCGAAGAGTGCAGCACACACCCGTCGATAAACAAGAGCTCATAACGTGGCAACGGCAACACCAAACCAAACATGCCGCACGACCTGACCAAGCAAAAAATGAGATCCATCAAACTCTAGGAAGCCATCCTGCACACGTGTCACTCAATCAATAATGGTAAATTTTTTTCCAAAAAACCCAGGTAAAAGGAACCCTTACGGGCCTAGTATTCTTAGTATATATGATTGCAACCCTACTACGGATCACCGTTGCTTAGTACTAAAACGGTTTATCACCCATGATTATATTCACATCATAGTGATCATTGGGCTAGTCGGTTTATCCTCCTCCCGTCGCGGCTTGCGTGGCGTTGGCGGCTCCCGTGAGGGCGGCCGTGGGGCATCTCACCGCTCCTATCGCGGCGGGCAGCATGGATTTGGCGCCTCTCGGGCGCCATCGTCCTGATCAATGAGAAGGAGGAGCACACGTCGGCCCCGCTGAGCGCATCGCCCCGTTCGTCTCTGTCCTCATCGAGGTTCGAGGACCAGACCGAGCCCGAACCTGAGGATCCAATGGGGGTTGTGCTGCAGCTCTCCACCCTTAAAGCGGCGGAGCGCATTCGTGATTGCTTCGGTCCTGCAACCAGGGACGAGGAGGAGCAGCGGCAGCTCGCGGTTGCACTCGTCGCTCCGAGGAGGAGGAGGACGATGACTTTACCAACCTCGTCGAGCTGTCAGATTCAAATGAATAGTGTTTATTCATGATCTGGTTGCTAATTTTAGATTAAATGTTGCTTAAATTGTCCCCACAAATTTGAAGCAAATAAAATAAATATGGAGCCTGATGTTTGATGATTTTATGTTTGCACACGGCCACAGTCTTCAAAATATTGTGAGGCTCACTCCAAATGACGACTCTGTAAGAGTTGCTCCAAGGCCTTCCATAAATACCTAGCGCGCTAGTTTTGGTCTAGCAAAGAAGTTCTCCCAACTACTGATTCTATATC
>NC_041385.1:725884181-725916239 GCF_002162155.2 Triticum dicoccoides
AATGTGTAAGATCTCTTACAATACCCTAACATATGAACTCAACTTCCAGATGCATGATGATATTCTCCGGCTTTATTGATGACATGGTCAAGAAAGAATCCAGCCAATTCCTCTTGAATTGCTCGCATGCGATCTTCTGGTAGGAGTTCATCCGCATCTGCCACATCTAATTTGAATAAGGAGGTCAATACATATATATGAATGAAACTCAACAGAAATGATGGTAATAAAATAAACTTGTGAATATTTTTGCTTACGCACTTCATATTGTCTTTTTGAGTAGCCCCGCCTATTCTTGGCCGTCGTGTTGTAGATGAACTCGGAGACGTAGTATCCACAGTAATTATTCACGGCTTCCTGCCACAAGCACTTTACGAGAAATAGAGGTAAATCAAACTGATAATGAAGCATTATAAATGGCATTGATGATAGTAGTTAGAATCAACGGGAGATGCGCGGAACTAGCTAGCTAGCTAGTAGTACTTACTTTCAGGTATTTCCATACCAGATCCCGCGGCAATGAAGTAACTTGTGCGGTGAATACTTTCCAAACCCTGCGAGACAAAGAAAACAATTACTTGATATCGTGAAATGAACAAAGTTGCTAATATGGTGCGATAATGATCGAATCAACTTACTTCTCGAGCATCTTAGACATGGCCGCATACTCCTTGGGATCTTTTCGTCTCGAGTCTAAAACGTTTACTAGTCCCTTCTCAAGCTTAATCTCTAGGATAATATAGTGGAAGCTGCACACGCATGCATAACTCATCAATTACATTAATTACTATATAACAGTAATAATTTAGGGAAACCGAATATGCACAAGACAGTAACACTCACTTGAAGTTGTAAGGAAAGAGTATTGTATCTTTGTTTTGATTTATTAACAAAGATCGTAGCAAGTTGTCCTCGGTTTCTTTGGCATTATATTTAACCATAAATTCATCTATGAGATTTGTGTTAATGAACCCAATATCATACATTTCATTTTGTCTGTATTCGACGATCTTCAATCTGCATAATATAGTGAGGATAATTATATATACATGCAATGAAAGTGGTCGCTGCAGGGCATCCAAAGTGCGCTTCGCTTTAACCGAATCTATCTTCTCCTTCGGAGGTGGATGTCTCTTAGCTCTTTGTGTTGCGAAGTAGTCCCTCACTTGGGCTTGACAGATCTCCTGGTTTTCCTTCTCGGTCCTCTCGTATGGTAACTTCTCTGGAGTCTTGAGAGATGGACCGAATCTGTATTGCCTTCCGCCTGTACTGCTAGATGCCAGAGCAGGCCGAGCGGCTGCGGCTTTCTTCTTTAGTTTCTTACGAGGCGGATGAGAAGGACTGTGACACGCCGGAGCAGGCGGAGCAGCGGCAGGTCTCTTCCGCCCTTGCTGGTGAGGCGGAGAAGGAGGACGCTGGATGGTCGGTGCACTGGTGCAGGTGGAGAAGGAGGCGGAGTGCCTCCACGCGCCGGAGAAGGAGGCAGAGTGCCCTGATCACTCGCTAGAGGAGCAGGCGGAGGAGGAGGCGGAGTGCCCTGACTCTCCGCAGGAGGAGGAGGAGGCGAAGGCGTCCAGTTCGGAAGGTTGATGAGCTCCTTCCTCCATAGGCATGGAGTCTTCAAAGCAGAACCTAGTCGAGTCTCCCCTTCACCGGTAGGGTGGTCAAGAACAAGCTCCTCAAATCCCTCCGTTATTTCTTCCACCGTCATCCTAGCATATCCTTCTGGAATTGGACGGCAGTGAAAAATTGTGCCGGGTTCAGGCGGTAGAACAGAGCCGACAGTCGCCTTGACTTTGTACTTCTCCCATTGCGTCATAAGGTGGCAATGTTGAGACTCTGTGATAGCATCCACGGGGTTGCTAGCAGGAGCCGTGAAGACAGGCTCCAGCTGAAGCTGCTTGGTGGAAGCCACGTTGCTTCTCCGCTGAGATGGCGGGGTAGCTTCGGGGGTAGCTTCGGCAGGTCACTTGCTTCGAACTGCATCTCGTTCCTCTAGCTTCTGTACCTTTGATTGCAGCTCCTGCAGATCGCTCTGCTCCACCTTCCTCCTCCTCTCTTGGCATTTGTAACCGCCTGCGTCCGTAAACCCAACATTCCACGAAACAGAGCCTGGCGTGCCTCGTGTCCGTCCAGGGTGCTCAGGATTCCCGAGGGCCATTGTGAGCTCATCCTTCTCTCTGTCTGGAACGAACGTCCCTGCCTACACTGCGTTAATATAGTGTTGAAGCTTCGTTAGGGGTATTCGCAGTTGCTCCCTTGTCCAAACGCACTTCCCTGTTATAGGGTCCAAGGTTCCGCCAACCCCGGAGAACCAAGTCCGGCAACGGTCTGGCCAGTTCAGTGTCTCTGGTTCGACCCCTTTATCAAGCAGGTCATTCTCAGCCTTGGCCCACAATGGTCGGGCTTTGAGGTAGCCACCTGACCCCGTGCGATGGTGATGCTCCTTCTTCGCAGCATTTATCTTGTTTATGGCTGGCATCTTCTTACTTCGCTTCGATGTCTTGTTGGTCACAAATGCGTCCCATTGATCTTTGAGCTTCTCGTACCGGCCGACGAATTCTGGTGTCTTTTTTTGGTTGACAAACTTTGCTTTCAAGTCATTCTTCCACTTCCTGAATAGATCTGCCATCTTCTTGAGAGCAAAGGACTTGATTAATGGCTCTTTAACTAGATTCTCCGGATCGTCCTCTTCCGGTAGGGTGAAATTTACCTTCAGCGCTTTCCAAAGATCATCTTTCTGTCTATCTTCGACAAAAGAAACTTGAAGCTCTTCATCCTTAGGCTGATTCCATAGCTCTATGCTGATCGGGATCATGTCTCGAACAAGAACCCCGCACTGAGCAGTAAATGCCTCCTTGGTCCGGAGGGGTTCAATCGGTTTGCCATCGCGCGCTATTGCTGTGATCGTGAACCTTTCATCTGATTAGAACTTTTTCTTCGGTCCTCGTCTCTTTACCGAAGTTGTGCTCGATCCGGAGGGCTAGAAATAAGAAGAAAGACGAGAGTTAATATGTGTAGATACCAAAACAATGAATGCATCAATTAGCTATAGTCAGCACATGCTTAATTAATACATATACCTGGCCGAACTCTGTTTGGTCACCGGAGCTGTCATCACGGCCTCCTTCTTGCACCGGCATTCAGTCACCGGTCACGGTCTCCTCCGTTGTTCGAGGACCGCAGCCTGCTTCTTCACCCTCTCCTTCCAGACCATCGCTTTCGTTGAGATACGGCATGACATCAGCTCCGGCTGCGATTATGTCCCCCAACACCCCTTCTGCTTCCTCGTCTCGGCCGTGCTCCATAGTTTCTGCAAATATTACAACATGGCAATTATTATACAAACATGACAGATGGATATATTAGTGGCAAACGTAGACCTAGCTATAGCTATTCACAACAAGGAATTATATTAATTAATGGCCTCGACGCTTCTCTAGGGTTTGGGGTGGCCTTGGCAACGCTTAAAGGGTTCGGGATGGCCTCGACGACAACGCTCTTTTAACTTGGTAAAGGAGGGGGTATATCGACAATGACAACATACATACATGGAAAAAAATGTTATCAGGGAGGGGGTATATCGACCCCCCTCATGTTGAAGTTATCGGGGAGGGTGTATCGACCCCCCCTCCCCATCATGTTGAATATATGTTGAATTCCCGAGAGAAAACATCCATCGAACAAAATTACAGCAGAAAAAATTGACCAAGTTTTCATATATCATCATCATCATCTACTAAAAAAATTGACATATTCTTTACATACGAACATACAAACGTTTGCATATTCGACAATAATATCACCACAAAATTCTAAATTTTGCATATTCTTAGAACCCTCGAACCCTCGATCCTCGACCCTCGAACCCTCGACCATAGAACCCTCGACCCCTCGACCCTAGAACCCTAGAACCCTCGAACCCTCGACCCCTTGATAACCCGCAAGTATACGTGATAGTTGTAGCCTCTTTCGATAAGTTAGAGTGTCGAACCCAACGAGGAGCTAAAGGTAGAACAAATACTCTCTCAAGTCCTATCGGCCACTGATACGACTCTACGCATGCTTGACGTTCGCTTTACCTAGAACAAGTATGAAACTAGAAGTACTTTTTAGGTGTGGTAGGATAGGTTTGCAAGATAATAAAGAACACGTAAATAAAAAGTAGGAGCTGTTTAGATAAAGATGCAATAAAATAAATAGAGTGAGTGTGGAAAAGTGGTGGTAGGAGTTGTGGAATTGTCCCTAAGCAATTGACTACGTTACTAGACCGATAGCAAGTTTTATGTGGGAGAGGCCACTGCTAGCATGTCATCCCTGAATTGGAATTCTATGCACTTATGATTGGAACTATTAGCAAGCAGTCCGCAACTACTAACGTTCATTAAGGTAAAACCCAACCATAGCATTAAGATATATTGGCCCCCCTTCAATCCCGTATGCATCAATTTCTATGCTAGGTTGAAGCTTCTGTCACTCTAGCCCTCCAATACACAGTCCTATCAACATACAACTAACCCTATGGTGTGATCCACGCGCGCGCTCATATGATGGGCACCGTAGGACAGCAACATAACCACAAGCAAATCAATCATAGCAATTCATCAACCACCAATAGGACAACGAAAATCTACTCAGACATTATAGGATGGCAACACATCATTGGAAAATAATATGAAGCATAAAGCACCATGTTCAAGTAAGGGGTACAGCGGGTTGCGGAGAGTGGACCGCTGTAGATAGAGGGGGCAAGGTGACTGACATGTTGTTGAAGATGACGGCAGTGTTGGTGAAGATCGCGGTGATGATGATGGCCCCCGGCGGCGTTCCGGCGCCACCGGAAGCAAGGGGGAGAGAGCCCCCCTTTTTCTTCTTCTTCTTATTCCTTGACCTTCTCCCTAGATGGGAGAAGGGTTTCCCCTCTGGTCCTTGGCTCCCATGGCTTGGGAGGGGCGAGAGCCCCTCCGAGATTGGATCTATCTCTCTGTTTATGCGTTCTCTGTTTCTTCCCCTTCACCGTTTCCTTTATATCTGGAGATCCGTAACTCCGATTGGGGTGAATCTTTCGCCCAGATTTTTCTCGTAAAATTAGCTTTCTTGCGGCAAAAGAAGGGCGTCAACCGCCTTACGGGTGGCCCACGAGAGTCCAGGGCGCACCCAGGGGGGAGGGCGCCCCCTGTCTTGTGGCCACCTCGGACACCGTTTCGCGTTGATTCTTTCTCCAGAAAATCCCAAATATTCCAAAATAATTCTCCGTCTGTTTTTATCCCATTTGGATTCCGTTTGATATTGGTTTTCTGCGAAACATAAAACATGCAACAGAGAGGAACTGGCACTAGGCACTGGATCAATATGTTAGTCCTAAAAAATAATATAAAAAGTTGCCAAAAGTATATGAAAGTTGAAGAATATTGTCATGGAACAATCAAAGATTATAGATAGGACGGAGACGTATCAGCATCCCCAAGCTTAATTCCTACTCGTCCTCGAGTAGGTAAATGATAAAAAAGATAATTTTTGATGTGGAATGCTACCTAGCATAATCTTGATCATATGTCTAATCATGGCATGAATATTAAGACACGAGTGATTCAAAGCAATAGTATATCATTTGACATCAAAACAATAATACTTCAAGCATACCAACCAAGCAATTATGTCTTATTGAAATAACGTAGCCAAAGAAAGCTCATCCCTACAAAATCATATAGTCTGGCTATGCTCCATCTTCGTCACACAAAATACTCCCATCATGCACAACCCCGATGACGAGCCGAGCAATTGGTTCATACTTTTTAACGCGCTTCAGCTTTTTCAACTCTTACGCAATACATGAGCGCAAGTCATGGACATAGCACTATGGTGGTATAGAATATGATGGTGGGGGTTTATGTGGAGAGGACAAAAAGGGAGAAAATCTCACATCGACGCGGCTAATCAATGGGCTATGGAGATGCCCATCAAGTGATATCAATGCGAGGAGTAGGGATTGCCATGCAACGGATGCACTAAGAGCTATAAGTGTATGAAAGCTGAAACTGGAAACTAAGTGGCTGTGCATCCAACTTGCTTGCTCATGAAGACCTCGGGCGTTTGAGGAAGCCCATCATCGGAATATACAAGCCAAGTTCTATAATGAAAATTCCCACTAGTATATGAAAGTGATAACTCAAGAGACTCTCTATATGAAGAACATGGTGCTACTCTGAAACACAAGTGTGGTAAAAGGATAGTAACATTGCCCCTTCTCTCTTTTTCTCTCATTTTTTTTCTATTTTCCTTTTTTTCCTTTTTTTCTCCTTTTTTTGGTGGGCTTCTTTGGCCTCTTTCTTTTATTTGGGCTTCTTTGGCCTCTTTTATTTTTCATAAAGTCCGGAGTCTCATCCCGACTTGTGGGGGAATCATAGTCTCCATCATCCTTTCCTCACTGGGGCAATGCTCTAATAATGATGTGAAGGAAATATGCCCTAGAGGCAATAATAAAGTTATTATTTATTTCCTTATTTCATGATAAATGTTTATTATTCATGCTAGAATTGTATTAACTGGAAACATAATACATGTGTGAATACATAGACAAACATAGTGTCACTAGTATGCCTCTACTTGACTAGCTCGCTAATCAAAGATGGTTAAGTTTCCTAACCATAGACATGATTTGTCATTTGATTAACGGGATCACATCATTAGAAGAATGATGTGATAGACTTGACCCATTCCGTTAGCTTAGCACTTGATCGTTTAGTATGTTGCTATTGCTTTCTTCATGACTTATACATGTTCCTATGACTATGAGATTATGCAACTCCCGTTTACCGGAGGAACACTTTGTGTGCTACCAAACGTCACAACGTAACTGGGTGATTATAAAGGAGCTCTACAGGTGTCTCCAAAGGTACATGTTGGGTTGGCGTATTTCGATAGGATTTGTCACTCCGATTGTCGGAGAGGTATCTCTAGGCCCTCTCGGTAATGCACATCATTATAAGCCTTGCAAGCAATGTAGCTAATGAGTTAGTTATAGAATGATGCATTACGTAACGAGTAAAGAGACTTGCCGGTAACGAGTTTGAACTAGTTATTGCATACCGATGATCGAATCTCGGGCAAGTAACATACCGATGACAAAGGGAACAATGTATGTTGTCATGCGATCTGACCGATAAAGATCTTCGTAGAATATGTAGGAGCCAATATAAGCATCCAGGTTCAGCTATTGGTTATTGACCGGAACATGTTCTAGGTCATGTCTACATAGTTCTCGAACCCGTAGGGTCCGCACGCTTAACGTTACGATGTCAGTTATATTATGAGTTTATAGTTTTTGATGTACCGAAGATTGTTTGGAGTCCCGGATGTGATCACGGACATGACGAGGAGTCTCGAAATGGTCGAGACATAAAGATTGATATATTGGAAGCCTATATTTGGATATCGGAATCATTTCGGGTGAAATCGGGATTTTACCAGAGTACCGGGGGGTTACCGGAACCCCCCCGGGGTTAACAGGCCTACATGGTCCCTAAGGGAGAAGAGGAGGTCCGGCCAGGGCCGGCCGCGCCCCCCCTCCCCCCTAGTCCGAATAGGACAAGGAAGGGGGGGGCGGCGCCCCCCTTTCCTCTTTCCCCCTTCCCCCTTCCTTCTCCAACAAGGCAAGCGGGGGGTGTCCTACTCCCGGTGGGAGTAGGACTCCTGCAGGCGCACCCCTAGGGGCCGGCCGCACCTCCTCCCTCCCTCCTTTATATACGGGGGCAGGGGACACCCCATAACACACAAGTTCATCTTCGTGATCGTTCCTTAGCCGTGTGCGGTGCCCCCCTCCACCATATTCCAACTCGATAATATCGTAGCGGTGCTTAGGCGAAGCCCTGCGACGGTAGAACATCAAGATCATCACCACGTCATCGTGCTGACGGAACTCTCCCTCTACACTCGGCTGGATCGGAGTTCGAGGGATGTCATCGAGCTGAACGTGTGCTAGAACTCGGAGGTGCCGTAGTTTCGGTGCTTGATCGGTCGGGCCGTGAAGACGTACGACTACATCAACCGCGTTGTTCTAACCCTTCCACTTTCGGTCTACGAGGGTACGTGGACAACACTCTCCTCTCTCGTTGCTATCCATCACCATGATCTTGCGTGTGCGTAGGAAATTTTTTGAAATTACTACGTCCCCTAACAATGGTATCAGAGCCAGGTTTTATGCATTGATGTTATATGCACGAGTAGAACACAAGTGAGTTGTGGGCGATACAAGTCATACTGCTTACCAACATGTCATACTTTGGTTCAGCGGTATTGTTGGATGAAGCGGCCCAGACCGACATTACGCGCATGCTTACGCGAGACTGGTTTTACCGCCGTGCTTTGCACACAGGTGACTAGCGGGTGTCTGTTTCTCCAACTTTAGTTGAACCGAGTGTGGCTACGCCCGGTCCTTGCGAAGGTTAAAACAACACTAACTTGACGAACTATCATTGTGGTTTTGATGCGTAGGTAAGAACGGTTCTTACTCAGCCCGTAGCAGCCACGTAAAATTTGCAACAACAAAGTAGAGGACGTCTAACTTGTTTTTGCAGGGCATGTTGTGATGTGATATGGTCAAGACATGATGCTATATTTTATTGTATGAGATGATCATGTTTTGTAACCGTAGTTATCGGCAACTGGCAGGAGCCATATAGTTGTCGCTTTATTGTATGAAATGCAAACACCCTGTAATTGCTTTACTTTATCACTAAGCGGTAGCGATAGTCGTAGAAGCAATAGATGGCGTAACGACAATGATGCTACGATGGTGATCACGACGGTGACGATGGTGATCACGACGGTGCTTTGGAGATGGAGATCACAAGCACAAGATGATGATGGCCATATCATATCACTTATATTGATTGCATGTGATGTTTATCCTTTATGCATCTTATCTTGCTTTGATTGACGATAGCATTTTAAGATGATCTCTCACTAAACTATCAAGAAGTGTTCTTCCTGAGTATGCACTGTTGCAAAAGTTCTTCGTGCTGAGACACCACGTGATGATCGGGTGTGATAGGCTCTACATTCAAATACAACGGGTGCAAAATAGTTGCACACGCGGAATACTCAGGTTAAAACTTGACGAGCCTAGCATATACAGATATGGCCTCGGAACACGAAGCCCAAAAGGTCGAACGTGAATCATATAGTAGATATGATCAACATAGTGATGTTCACCATTGAAAACTACTCCATCTCACGTGACGATCGGACATGGTTTAGTTGATTTGGATCACGTGATCACTTAGATGACTAGAGAGATGTCTGTCTAAGTGGGAGTTCTTAAGTAATATGATTAATTGAACTTAAATTTATCATGAACTTAGTCCTGGTAGTATTTTGCAAATTATGTTGTAGATCAATAGCTTGCGTTGTTACTTTCATATGTTTATTTTGATATGTTCCTAGAGAAAATTGTGTTGAAAGATGTTAGTAGCAATGATGCGGATTGGATCCGTGATCTGAGGTTTATCCTCATTTCTGCACAGAAGAATTATGTCCTTAATGCACTGCTAGGTGACAGACCTATTGCAGGAGTAGATGCAGACGTTATGAACGTTTGGCTAGCTCAATATGACGAGTACTTGATAGTTTAGTGCACCCTGCTTAACAACTTAGAATCAAGACTTCAAAGACGTTTTGAACATCATGGACCATATGAGATATTCCAGGAGTTGAAGTTAATATTTCAAGCAAATACCCGATTTAATAGATATGAAGTCTCCAACAAGTTCTATGGCTAAAAGATGGAGGAGAATCGCTCAACTAGTGAGCATGTGCTCAGACTGTCTGGGTACTACAATCACTTGAATCAAGTGGGAGTTAATCTTCCAGATAAGATAGTGATTGACAGAGTTCTCTAGTCACCATCACCAAGTTAGTAGATCTTTGTGATGAACTATAGTATGCAAGGGATGACGAAAGCGATTCCCGAGCTCTTCGTGATGTTGAAATCGACAAAGGTAGAAATCAAGAAAGAGCATCAAGTGTTGATGGTTGACAGGATCACTAGTTTCAAGAAAAGGGCAAAGGGAAAGAAAGTGGAACTTCAAGTAGAATAACAAGCAAGTTGTCACTCCCACGAAGAAGCACAAAGTTGAACCAAAGCCTGAAACTAAGTGCTTACACTGCAAAGGAAATGGTCACTGGAAACGGAAATACCCTGAATATTTGGTGGATAAGAAGGATGGCAGAGTGAACAAGGGTATATTTGATATACATGTTATTGATGTGTACCTTACTAGTGTTTATAGTAGCCCCTGAGTACTTGATACTTGTTCGGTTGCTAAAAATTAGTGACTCAAAACAGGAGTTACAGAATAAACAGAGACTAGTTGAGGTGAAGTGATGATGTGTGTTGGAAGTGGTTCCAAGATTGATATGATCATCATCGCACACTCCCTATACTTTCGGGATTAGTGTTAAACCTAAATAAATGTTATTTGGCGTTTGCATAGAACATGAATATGATTTGATCATGTTTATTGCGATACGATTATTCATTCAAAGTCAAAGAATAATTGTTGTTCTGTTTACATGAATAAAACCTTCGATGGTCATACACCCAATGAAAATAGTTTGTTGGATCTCGATCGTAGTGATACACATATTCATAATATTGATACCAAAAGATGCAAAGTTAATAATGATAGTGCAACTTATTTGTGGCACTGCCGTTTGGGTCATATCGGTGTAAAGCGCATGAAGAAACTCCATAAAGATGGATTTTCGGAATCACTTGGTTATGAATCATTTGATGCTTGCGAACCGTGCCTTTTGGGCAAGATGACTAAAACTCCGTTCTCCGGAACAATGGAACGAGCTACTGACTTATTGGAAATAATACATACCGATGTATGCGATCTGATGAGTGTCAAGGCTTGCAGCGTGTATCGTTATTTTCTGACCTTCACAGATGATTTAAGCAGATATGGGTATATCTACTTGATGAAACATAAGTCTGAAACATTTGAAAAGTTCAAAGAATTTCAGAGTGAAGTGGAAAATCATTGTAACAAGAAAAATAAAGTTTCTACGATCTGATCGTGGAGACGAATATTTGAGTTACGAGTTTGGTCTTCATTTGAAACAATGTGAAATAGTTTTGCAACTCACGCCACTTGGAACACCACAATGCAATGGTGTGTCTGAACATCGTAATCATACTTTACTAGATATGGTGCGATCTATGATGTCTCTTATCGGTTTACCACTATCGTTTTGGGGTTATGCATTAGACACAGATGCATTCACATTTAATAGGGCATCATCTAAATCCGTTGAGACGACACCGTATGAACTATGGTTTAGCAGTAAACCTAAGCTGTCGTTTCTTAAAGTTTGGAGTTGCGATGCTTATATGAAAAAGGTTTTCAACTTGATAAGCTTGAACCCAAATCGAAGAAGTGCGTCTTCATAGAATACCCAAAGGTAACTATTGGGTACACCTTCTATCAAAGATCCAAAGGCAAGTTATTCGTTGCTAAGATGGATCCTTTCTAGAGAATAAGTTTCTCTCGAAAGAAGTGAGTGGGGGGAAAGTAGAGCTTGATAAGGTAATTGTACCTTCTCCCGAATTGGAAAGTAGTTCATCACAGAAATCAGTTCCAGTGACCACTACACCAATTAGTGAGGAAGCTAGTGATATTGATCATGAAACTTCAGATCAAGTTACTACCGAACCTCGTAGGTCGACCAGAATAAGATCCACACCAGAGTGGTACGCCAATCCTGTTCTGGAAGTCATGTAACTAGACCATGATGAACCTACGAACTATGAGGAAGTGATGATGGGCCCAAATTCCGCGAAATGGCTGGAGGCCATGAAATCTGAGATGGGATCCATGTATGAAAACAAAGTGTGGACTCTGATTGACTTGCCCGATGATCGGCAAGCCATAGAAAATAAATGGATCTTCAAGAGGAAGACGGACACTGATAGTAGTGTTACTATCTACAAAGCTCGACTTGTTGTGAAAGGTTTTTCGACAAGTTCAAGGTGTTGAATACAATGATATTTTCTCACTTGTATCGATGCATAAGTCTATCAGAATCATGTTAGCAATTGCCACATTTTATGAAATCTGGCAAAAGGATGTCAAAACTGCATTCCTTAATGAATTTATTAAAGAAGAGTTGTATATGATGCAACCAGAAGGTTTTGTCAATCCTAAAGGTGCTAACGAAGTGTGCAAGCTCCAGCGATCCATTTATGGACTGGTGCAAGCCTCTCAGAGTTGTAATATACGCTTTGATGAGTTGATCAAAGCATATGGTTTTATACAGACTTTTTGAGAAGCCTGCATTTACAAGAAAGTGAGTGGGAGTTCTGTAGCATTTCTAATATTATATGTGGATGACATATTGTTGATTGGAAATGCTATAGAAATTCTGGATAGCATGAAAGGATACTTGAATAATAGTTTTTCAAAGCAAGACCTTGGTGAAGTTGCTTACCTATTGAGCATCAAGATCTATGTAGATAGATCAAGACGCTTGATAAGATTTTTCAATGAGTACATACCTTGATAAATTTTTGAAATAGTTCAAAATGGAACAGTCAAAGAAGGAGTTCTTGCCTGTGATGCAAAGTGTGAAGTTGAGTAAGACTCAAGACCCGACCATGGCAGAAAATAGAAAGAGAATGAAAAGTCATTCCCTATGCCTCAATCATAGGTTCTATAAAGTATGCTATGCTGTGAACCAGACCTATTGTATACCTTGCTCTGAGTTTGACAAAGGAATACAATTTTGATCTAAGAGTAGATCACTGGACAGCGGTCAAGAATATCCTTAGTGAGGACTAAGGAGATGTTTCTCAATTATGGAGGTGATAAAAGAGCCCGTCGTAAAAATTTACAACGATGCAAGCTTTTACACCAATCCAGATGACTCTAAGTCTCAATATGGATACATATTGAAAGTGGGAGCAATTAGCTAGAGTAGCTCCGTGCATAGCATTGTGGACATAGAATATTTGCAAAATACATACGGCTCTGAATATGACAGATCCGTTGACTAAACTTCTCTCACAAGCAAAACATGATCATACCTTAGTACTCTTTGGGTGTTAATCACATAGCGATGTGAGCTAGATAATTGACTCTAGTAAACCCTTTGGGTGTTGATCACATGACGATGTGAACTATGGGTATTAATCACATACAGATGTGAATATTGGTGTTAAATCACATGGCGATGTGAACTAGATTATTGACTCTAGTGCAAGTGGGAGACTGAAGGAAATATGCCCTAGAGGAAATAATAAAGTTATTATTTATTTCCTTATTTGATGATAAATGTTTATTATTCATGTTAGAATTGTATTAACCGGAAATATAATACATGTGTGAATACATAGACAAACATAGTGTCACTAGTATGCCTCTACTTGACTAACTCGTTAATCAAAGATGGTTAAGTTTCCTAACCATAGACATGAGTTGTCATTTGATTAACGGGATCACATCATTAGAAGAATGATGTGATTGACTTGACCCATTCCGTTAGCTTAGCACTTGATCGTTTAGTATGTTGCTATTGCTTTCTTCATGACTTATACATGTTCCTATGACTATGAGATTATGCAACTCCCATTTACCGGAGGAACACTTTGTGTGCTACCAAATGTCACAACATAACTGGGTGATTATAAAGGAGCTCTACAGGTGTCTCCGAAGGTACATGTTGGGTTGGCGTATTTCGAGATTAGGATTTGTCACTCCGATTGTCGGAGAGGTATCTCTAGGCCCTCTCAGTAATGCACATCACTATAAGCCTTGCAAGAAATGTAGCTAATGAGTTAGTTACGGAATGATGCATTACGTAACGAGTAAAGAGACTTGCCGGTAACGAGATTGAACTAGGTATTGGATACCGACGATCGAATCTCGGGCAAGTAACATACCGATGACAAAGGGAACAACGTATGTTGTTATGCGGTCTGACCGATAAAGATCTTCATAGAATATGTAGGAACCTATATGAGCATCCAGGTTCCGCTATTGGTTATTGACCGGAACATGTTCTAGGTCATGTCTACATAGTTCTCGAACCCGTAGGTTCCGCACGCTTAACGTTACAATGACAGTTATATTATGAGTTTATAGTTTTTGATGTACTGAAGATTGTTCGGAGTCCCGGATGTGATCACTGACATGAGGAGGAGTCTCGAAATGGTCAAGACATAAAGATTGATATATTGGAAGCCTATATTTGGATATCAGAATCATTCCGGGTGAAATCAGGATTTTACCGGAGTACCGGGGGGTTACCGGAAACCCCCTGGGGGTTAATGGGCCTACATGGGCCCTAAGGGAGAAGAGGAGGGCCGGTCAAGGCAGGCCACGCGCCCCCACCCCCCCTAGTCCGAATAGGACAAGGAAGGGGGGGGGGGCGCCCCCTTTCCTCTTTCCCCCTTCCCCCTTCCTTCTTCAACAAGGCAAGAAGGGGGAGTCCTACTCCCGGTGGGAGTAGGACTCCTCCAGGCGCACCCCTAGGGGCCGGCCGCACCTCCCCCTCCCTCCTTTATATACGGGGGCAGGGGGCACCCCATAACACACAAGTTGATCTTCGTGATCGTTCCTTAGCCGTGTGCGGTGCCCCCCTCCACCATATTCCACCTCGATAATATCATAGCGGTGCTTAGGCGAAGCCCTGCGATGGTAGAACATCAAGATCGTCACCACGCCGTCGTGCTGACGGAACTCTCCCTTAACATTCGGCTTGATCGGAGTTCGACGGACGTCATCGAGCTGAACGTGTGCTAGAACTCGGAGGTGCCGTAGTTTCGGTGCTTGATCGGTCGGGCCGTGAAGACGTACGACTACATCAACCGCGTTGTTCTACCGCTTCCTCTTTCGGTCTACGAGGGCGTGGACAACACTCTCCCCTCTCGTTGCTATGCATTGTTGGGGAACATAGTAATTTCAAAAATTTTCCTACGCACACGCAAGATCATGGTGATGATATAGCAACGAGGGGAGAGTGTTGTCTACGTACCCTCGTAGACCGAAGCGGAAGCGTTGACGCAACGTAGAGGAAGTAGTCGTACGTCCTCCGGTTCAACCAATCCAAGTACCGTTACTCCGGCACCTCCGAGTTCTTGACACGCGTACAGCTCGATGACACACCCTCGATCTCCGATCCAGCAGAGGCGCCGAGGGGGAGTTCTGTCAGCACGACGGCGTGGTGACGATCTTGATGTTCTCCTGTTGCAGGGCTTCGCCTAAGCACCGCTACAATATGACCGAGGTGTAATATCGTGGAGGGGGGCACCGCACACGGCTAAGGAACGATCAATGATCAACTTGTTTGTTCTAGGGTGCCCCCCTACCCCCGTATATAAAGGAGGGAGGGAGGAGGTGGCCGGCCCTAGGGGGGGCGTGCCATGAGGAGGGGGAAACCTACTCCAAGTAGGTTTCCCTCTCTTTTCCTTATCTTATTTGGAGGGGGAAGGAAAGAGTACTAGTATTAGGAAGTAGTACTAGTAGTAGTAATAGGAAGAGGGGGAAGGGGAAAGGAAAGGGGGGGCCGGCCCCCCTCCCCAATTCGGATTGGGCTTGGGGGGGGGGCGCCCCCTTCCCTTGCTCCTTCTCTCTTCCTCCTACATGGGCCCAATAAGGCCCATATACCTCCCGGGGGGTTCCGGTAACCTCCCGGGTCTCCAAACTTCTCCGGAACCTTTCCGGTGTCCAAATATATCCGTCCAATATATCAATCTTTATGTCTCGACCATTTCGAGACTCCTCGTCATGTCCGTAATCATATCTGGGACTCCGAACAACCTTCGGTACATCAAAATACATAAACTCATAATATAACTGTCATCGAAACCTTAAGCGTGCGGACCCTACGGTTCGAGAACGATGTAGACATGACTGAGACACATCTCTGGTCAATAACCAATAGCGGGACCTGGATGCCCATATTGGTTCCTACATATTCTACGAAGATCTTTATCGGTCAAACCGCATAACAACATACGTTGTTCCCTTTGTCATCGGTATGTTACTTGTCCGAGATTCGATTGTCGGTATCCAATACCTAGTTCAATCTCGTTATCGACAAGTCTCTTTACTCGTTCTGTAATACTTCATCTTATAACTAACTCATTAGTTACATGCTTGCAAGGCTTAGGTGATGAGCATTGCCGAGAGGGCCCAGAGATACCTCTCCGACAATCGGAGTGACAAAACCTAATCTCGAATTATGCTAACTCAACATGTACCTTCGGAGACACCTGTAGTACTCCTTTATAATCACCTAGTTACGTTGTGACGTTTGGTAGTACCCAAAGTGTTCCTCCAGTAAACGGGAGTTACACAATTCTCATAGTTACAGGAACATGTATAAGTCATGAAGGAAGCAATAGCAGAATACTAAACGATCAACTGCTAAGCTAACGGGATGGGTCATGTCAATCACCTCATTCTCCTAATGATGTGATCCCATTAATCAAATGACAACACATGTCAATGGTTAGGAAACATAACCATCTTTGATTAATGAGCTAGTCAAGTAGAGGCATACTAGTGACTATATGTTTGTCTATGTATTCACACATGTATCATGTTTCCGGTTAATACAATTCTAGCATGAATAATAAACATTTATCATGATATGAGGAAATAAATAATAACTTTATTATTGCCTCTAGGGCATATTTCCTTCAGTCTCCCACTTGCACTAGAGTCAATAATCTAGATTACATAGTAATGATTCTAACACCCATGGAGTCTTGGTGCTGATCATGTTTTGCTCGTGAGAGAGGCTTAGTCAACGGGTCTGCAACATTCAGATCCGTATGTATCTTGCAAATCTCTATGTCTCCCACTTGGACTTGGTCCCGAATGGAATTGAAGCGTCTCTTAATGTGCTTGGTCCTCTTGTGAAATCTGGATTCCTTTGCCAAGGCAATTGCACCAGTATTGTCACAGAAGATCTTCATTGGTCCCGATGCACTAGGTATGACACCTAGATCGGAAATGAACTCCTTCATCCAGACTCCTTCATTTGCTGCTTCAGAAGCAGCTATGTACTCCGCTTCACATGTAGATCCTGCCACGACGCTTTGTTTAGAACTGCACCAACTTACAGCTCCACCGTTTAATAAAAACACGTATCCGGTCTGCGATTTAGAATCGTCCGGATCAGTGTCAAAGCTTGCATCGACGTAACCATTTACGACTAGCTCTTTGTCACCTCCATATACGAGAAACATATCCTTAGTCCTTTTCAGGTATTTCAGGATGTTCTTGACCGCTGTCCAATGATCCACTCCTGGATTACTTTGGTACCTACCTGCCAAGCTTATTGCTAAGCATACGTCAGGTCTGGTACACAGCATTGCATACATGATAGAGCCTATGGCTGAAGCATAGGGAACATCTTTCATTTTCTCTCTATCTTCTGCTGTGGTCGGGCATTGAGTTTGACTCAACTTCACACCTTGTAGCACAGGCAAGAATCCTTTCTTTGCCTGATCCATTTTGAACTTTTTCAAAATTTTGTCAAGGTATGTACTTTGTGAAAGTCCTATTAAGCGTCTTGATCTATCTCTATAGATCTTGATGCCCAATATGTAAGCAGCTTCACCGAGGTCTTTCATAGAAAAACTTTTATTCAAGTATCCCTTTATGCTATCCAGAAGTTCTATATCATTTCCAATTAATAATATGTCATCAACATATAAAACTAGAAATGCTACAGAGCTCCCACTCACTTTCTTGTAAATACAGGCTTCTCCAAAAGTCTGTATAAAGCCATATGCTTTGATCACACTATCAAAACGTTTATTCCAACTCCGAGATGCTTGCACCAGTCCATAAATGGAACGTTGGAGCTTGCACACTTTGTCAGCACCTTTTGGATCAACAAAACCTTCAGGTTGCATCATATACAACTCTTCTTCTAGAAATCCATTCAAGAATGCAGTCTTGACATCCATTTGCCAAATTTCATAATCATGAAATGCAGCAATAGCCAACATGATTCGGACAGACTTAAGCATCGCTATGGGTGAGAAAGTCTCATCGTAGTCAACCCCTTGAACTTGTCGAAAACCTTTTGCAACAAGTCGAGCTTTGTAGACAGTAACATTACCATCAGCGTCAGTCTTCTTCTTAAAGATCCATTTATTCTCAATGGCTTGCCGATCATCGGGCAAGTCAACCAAAGTCCATACTTTGTTTTCATACATGGATCCTATCTCAGATTTCATGGCCTCTAGCCATTTTGCGGAATCTGGGCTCATCATCGCTTCCTCATAGTTCGTAGGTTCATCATGGTCTAGTAACATGACTTCCAAAATAGGATTTCCGTACCACTCTGGTGCGGATCTTACTCTGGTAGACCTACGAGGTTCAGTAGAAACTTGATCTGAAGTTTCATGATCAATATCATTAGCTTCCTCACTAATTGGTGTAGTTGTCACAGGAACCGGTTCTTGTGATGAACTACTTTCCAATAAGGGAGTAGATACAGTTATCTCATCAAGTTCTACTTTCCTCCCACTCACTTCTTTCGAGAGAAACTCCTTCTCTAGAAAGGATCCGATTTTAGCAACGAAAATCTTGCCTTCAGATCTGTGATAGAAGGTGTACCCAATTGTCTCCTTTGGGTATCCTATGAAGACACATTTCTCCGATTTGGGTTCGAGCTTATCTGGTTGAAGTTTCTTCACATAAGCATCGCAGCCCCAAACTTTGAGAAACGACAACTTTGGTTTCTTGCCAAACCACAGTCCATAAGGCGTCGTCTCAACGGATTTTGATGGTGCCCTATTTAACGTGAATGCGGCCGTCTCTAAAGCATAACCCCAAAACGATAGCGGTAAATCGGTAAGAGACATCATAGATCGCACCATATCAAGTAAAGTACGATTACGACGTTCGGACACACCATTTCGCTGTGGTGTTCCAGGTGGCGTGAGTTGCGAAACTATTCCACATTGTTTCAAATGTAAACCAAACTCGTAACTCAAATATTCTCCTCCACGATCAGATCGTAGAAACTTTATTTTCTTGTTACGATGATTTTCTACTTCACTCTGAAATTCTTTGAACTTTTCAAATGTTTAAGACTTGTGCTTCATCAAGTAGATATACCCATATCTGCTCAAATCATCTGTGAAGGTGAGGAAATAATGATATCCGCCACGAGCCTCAACATTCATCGGACCACATACATCTGTATGTATGATTTCCAACAAATCTGTTGCTCTCTCCATAGATCCGGAGAACGGTGTTTTGGTCATCTTGCCCATGAGGCACGGTTCGCAAGTACCAAGTGATTCATAATCAAGTGATTCCAGAAGTCCATCAGTATGGAGTTTCTTCATGCATTTTACACCGATATGACCTAAACGACAGTGCCACAAATATGTTGCACTATCATTATCAACTCTGCATCTTTTGGCTTCAACATTATGAATATGTGTATCACTACTATCGAGATTTAATAAAAATAGACCACTCTTCAAGGGTGCATGACCATAAAAGATATTACTCATATAAATAGAACAACCATTATTCTCTGATTTAAATGAATAACCGTCTCGCATCAAACAAGATCCAGATATAATGTTCATGCTCAACGCAGGCACCAAATAACAATTATTCAGGTCTAAAACTAATCCCGATGGTAGATGTAGAGGTAGCGTGCCGACCGCGATCACATCGACTTTGGAACCATTTCCCACGCACATCGTCACCTCGTCCTTAGCTAATCTTCGCTTAATCCGTAGTCCCTGTTTCGAGTTGCAAATGTTAGCAACAGAACTAGTATCAAATACCCAGGTGCTACTGCGAGCATTAGTAAGGTACACATCAATAACATGTATATCACATATACCTTTGTTCACTTTGCCATCCTTCTTATCCGCCAAATACTTGGGGCAGTTCCGCTTCCAGTGTCCAGTCTGCTTGCAGTAGAAGCACTCAGTTTCAGGCTTAGGTCCAGACTTGGGTTTCTTCACTTGAGCAGCAACTTGTTTGCTGTTCCTTTTGAAGTTCCCCTTCTTCTTCCCTTTGCCCCTTTTCTTGAAACCAGTGGTCTTGTTGACCATCAACACTTGATGCTCCTTTTTGATTTCTACCTCCGCGGCTTTCAGCATCGCGAAGAGCTCGGGAATAGTCTTGTTCATCCCTTGCATATTATAGTTCATCACAAAGCTCTTGTAGCTTGGTGGCAGTGATTGGAGAATTCTGTCAATGACGCTATCATCCGGAAGATTAACTCCCAGTTGAATCAAGTGATTATTATACCCAGACATTTTGAGTATATGCTCACTGACAGAACTGTTCTCCTCCATCTTGCAGCTGTAGAACTTATTGGAGACTTCATATCTCTCAATCCGGGCATTTGCTTGAAATATTAACTTCAACTCCTGGAACATCTCATATGCCCCATGACATTCAAAACGTCGTTGAAGACCCGGTTCTAAGCCGTAAAGCATGGCACACTGAACTATAGAGTAGTCATCAGCTTTGCTCTGCCAGACGTTCTTAACATCGTCAGTTGCATCAGCAGCAGGCCTGGCACCCAGCGGTGCTTCTAGGACGTAACTCTTCTGTGCAGCAATGAGAATAATCCTCAGGTTACGGACCCAGTCCGTGTAATTGCTACCATCATCTTTCAACTTTGCTTTCTCAAGGAACGCATTAAAATTCAACGGAACAATAGCACGAGCCATCTATCTACAAACAAACATAGACAAGCAAAATACTATCAGGTACTAAGTTCATGATAAATTTAAGTTCAATTAATCATATTACTAAAGAACACCCACTTAGACAGACATCTCTCTAGTCATCTAAGTGATTACGTGATCCAAATCAACTAAACCATGTCCGATCATCACGTGAGATGGAGTAGTTTCAATGGTGAACATCTCTATGTTGATCATATCTACTATATGATTCACGCTCGACCTTTCGGTCCCCGTGTTCCGAGGCCATATCTGTATATGCTAGGCTCGTCAAGTATAACCTGAGTATTCCGCGTGTGCAACTGTTTTGCACCCGTTGTATTTGAACGTAGAGCCTATCACACCCGATCATCACGTGGTGTCTCAGCACGAAGAACTTTCGCAATGGTGCATACTCAGGGAGAACACTTCTTGATAATTAGTGAGAGATCATCTTAAAATGCTATCGTCAATCAAAGCAAGATAAGATGCATAAAGGATAAACATCACATGCAATCAATATAAGTGATATGATATGGCCATCATCATCTTGTGCTTGTGATCTCCATCTTCGAAGCACCGTCGTGATCACCATCGTCACCGGTGCGACACCTTGATCTCCATCGTAGCATCGTTGTCGTTACGCCATCTATTGCTTCTACGACTATCGCTACCGCTTAGTGATAAAGTAAAGCAATTACAGGGCGTTTGCATTTCATACAATAAAGCGACAACCATATGGCTCCTGCCAGTTGCCGATAACTTCGGTTACAAAACATGATCATCTCATACAATAAAATATAGCATCATGTCTTGGCCATATCACATCACAACATGCCCTGCAAAAACAAGTTAGACGTCCTCTACTTTGTTGTTGCAAATTTTACGTGGCTGCTACGGGCTTAAGCAAGAACCAATCTCACCTACGCATCAAAAACACAACGATAGTTTGTCAAATAGACTCCGTTTTAACCTTCACAAGGACCGGGCGTAGCCACACTCGGTTCAACTAAAGTGAGAGAGACAGACACCCGCCAGCCACCTTTAAGCACGAGTGCTCGTAACGGTGAAACCAGTCTCGCGTAAGCGTACGCGTAATGTCGGTCCGGGCCGCTTCATCTCACAATACCGCTGAACCAAAGTATGACATGCTGGTAGGCTGTATGACTTATATCGTCCACAACTCACTTGTGTTCTACTCGTGCATATAACATCAACACATAAAACCTAGGCTCGGATGCCACTGTTGGGGAACGTAGTAATTTCAAAAAATTTCCTACGCACACGCAAGATCATGGTGATGATATAGCAACGAGGGGAGAGTGTTGTCTACGTACCCTCGTAGACCGAAGCAGAAGCGTTGACGCAACGTAGAGGAAGTAGTCGTACGTCCTCCGGTTCAAGTAGGTTTCCCTCTCTTTTCCTTATCTTATTTGGAGGGGGAAGGAAAGAGTACTAGTATTAGGAAGTAGTACTAGTAGTAGTAATAGGAAGAGGGGGAAGGAGAAAGGAAAGGGGGGGCCGGCCCCCCTCCCCAATTCGGATTGGGCTTGGGGGGGCGCGCCCCCTTCCCTTGCTCCTTCTCTCTTCCTCCTACATGGGCCCAATAAGGCCCATATACCTCCCGGGGGGTTCCGGTAACCTCCCGGGGCTCCAAACTTCTCCGGAACCTTTCCGGTGTCCAAATATATCCGTCCAATATATCAATCTTTATGTATCGACCATTTCGAGACTCCTCGTCATGTCCGTAATCATATCTGGGACTCCGAACAACCTTCGGTACATCAAAATACATAAACTCATAATATAACTGTCATCGAAACCTTAAGCGTGCGGACCCTACGGTTCGAGAACGATGTAGACATGACTGAGACACATCTCTGGTCAATAACCAATAGCGGGACCTGGATGCCCATATTGGTTCCTACATATTCTACGAAGATCTTTATCGGTCAAACCGCATAACAACATACGTTGTTCCCTTTGTCATCGGTATGTTACTTGTCCGAGATTCGATCGTCGGTATCCAATACCTAGTTCAATCTCGTTATCGACAAGTCTCTTTACTCGTTCTGTAATACTTCATCTTATAACTAACTCATTAGTTACATGCTTGCAAGGCTTAGGTGATGAGCATTGCCGAGAGGGCCCAGAGATACCTCTCCGACAATCGGAGTGACAAAACCTAATCTCGAGATTATGCTAACTCAACATGTACCTTCGGAGACACCTGTAGTACTCCTTTATAATCACCCAGTTACGTTGTGACGTTTGGTAGTACCCAAAATGTTCCTCCAGTAAACGGGAGTTACACAATTCTCATAGTTACAGGAACATGTATAAGTCATGAAGGAAGCAATAGCAGAATACTAAACGATCAAGTGCTAAGCTAACGGGATGGGTCATGTCAATCACCTCATTCTCCTAATGATGTGATCCCATTAATCAAATGACAACACATGTCAATGGTTAGGAAACATAACCATCTTTGATTAATGAGCTAGTCAAGTAGAGGCATACTAGTGACTATATGTTTGTCTATGTATTCACACATGTATCATGTTTCCGGTTAATACAATTCTAGCATGAATAATAAACATTTATCATGATATGAGGAAATAAATAATAACTTTATTATTGCCTCCAGGGCATATTTCCTTCATGCATCACCATGATCTTGCGTGTGCGTAGGAATATTTTTGAAATTACTACGTTCCCCAACATGATAATCATCACACTTTTATTTACTTAAAACTCAATATCTAGAACAAATATATGATTCTATATGAATGCTTCCGGCGGTGTACCGGGATGTGCAATGATCTAGCGTAGCAATGACATCAAAAAAATGGACAAGCCATGAAAACATCATGCTAGCTATCTTACGATCATGCAAAGCAATATGACAATGAATGCTCAAGTCATGTATATGATGATGATGGAAGTTGCATGGCAATATATCTCCGAATGGCTATGGAAATTCCATGATAGGTAGGTATGGTGGCTATTTTGAGGAAGATATAATAGGGCTTATGTGTGATAGAGCGTATCATATCACAGGGTTTGGATGCACCGGCGAAGTTTGCACCAACTCTCGAGGTGAGAATGGGCAATGTACGGTACCGAAGAGGCTAGCAATGATGGAAAGGTAAAAGTGCGTATAATCATGGACTCACATTAGTCATAAAGAACTCATATACTTATTCCAAAAGCCTACTTAGCCCTCAAAGCAAAGTACTACTATGCATGCCCCTAGGGGGATAGATTGGTAGGAAAAGACCATCACTCGTCCCCGACTGCCACTCATAAGGAAAGCAATCAAAGAGCACCTCATGCTCCAACTTCATTACATAACGGTTCACCATACGTGCATGCTACGGGACTTGCAAACCTCAACACAAGTATTTCACAATTTCACAATTACTCAACTAGCACGACTCTAATATCACCACCTTTATATCGCAAAACTATTGCAAGGAATCAAACATATCATATTCAACGATCTACAAGTTTATGTAGGATTTTATGACTAACCATGTGAATGACCAATTCCCGTCATCTCTCTAAATAGATATAAGTGAAGCAAGAGAGTTTAATTCTTTCTACAAAAGATATGCCCACGCTCTAACAAATATAAGTGAAGCAAAAGAGCATTCTACAAATGGCGGTTTTCTATGTAAAGAGAAACAGGCAATCCAACTTCAAATGATATAAGTGAAGCACATGAAGCATTCTATAAAGCCACACTCAAAATATATAAGTGAAGTGCAATGGGCATTCTATAAATCAACCAAGGACTATCTCAGACGAGCATGGTGCATAAAAAAAATGAAAACTAAATGCAAAAGACGCTCCAAGACTTGCACATAATGCATAAACGAAACGAATACGAAAACATACCGATACTTGTTGAAGAAAGAGGGGATGCCTTCTGGGGCATCCCCAAGCTTAGACACTTGATTCTCCTTGAATATTTACTTGGGGTGCCTTGGGCATCCCCACGCTTGATCTCTTGCCTCTCATCCTTTTCCTCATATCAAGACCTCCTCGTTTAGACACTTCATCCACACAAAACTTCAACAGAAAACTCGGTAAGATCCGTTAGTATAATAAAGAAAATCACCACTCTAAGTACTGTTGAAAACCAATTCATATTTTGTTTTTGCATTGTGTATACTGTAATATAACTTTTCCATGGCTTAATCCACTAATATAAATTTGATAGTTTCATCAAAACAAGCAAACTATACGACAAAAACAGAATCTGTCAAAAACAGAACAGTCTGTATCAATCTGAAAATTCACCATACTTATGGTACCCCAAAAATTATACCAAAATTAGAAAAAACAAACAAGTTTTATAGCAAGACATTGCAAAAGTAATCATAACCAATTGACGTTCCAGTTAAAAATGTAAAATCACGCACTACAGCCAAAGTTTCTGTCCTGCACCGTACAAACCAACAAGCATTGTAAACATCCTAAAGGCAAACCTTGGCACATTATTTTTATAATACAATAGAATTGTACAAGGGGATAATTAGTTTTGATGAAAATTTTCTGTAGTCAAGATTCACAAAGTTTCCGTGAGCATGAACAAAGTTCAAGGAGCTCCCCCACTTCAACAATGCTTGTCTCTCTCACTTTCACTTTGCTTTTTGAAAAGTTTTTAGGTTCCCATCTTTATTTTTTTGTTTTTAAACTATATAAAAGCACTCAAGAGAAATAAATGACTCTCTAAAACTTCCGGGTTGTCTCTCTGGCAGCGCTTTCTTTAAAGCCATTAAGCTAGGCATATAGTGCTCAAGTAATGGATCCACCCGGATCCCAAGGTATATCAAAGCCAATTTTAATTAACAATGATTTGTAATTTAATAGTGAGCACAAAGTAACATATATCAAGCAATAACGAAGTATAACTCTCTTCGTATGCATCGGCATGTCATAAGAGAACAATTCATGCACACATAGTAAAGGCCAATGCATAGTATAAGCAGTTTCTTGCAATTTCATAGTATGTGAAACATAGAGAGGTGGAGAAATAGTTCTTCTCTCATAATAATTGCAAGTAGGAGCAGCAAGCACATGCATATTACATTCATCAAAATCATTATGTGCAATAGTAAAATGCAACCCATCAATATAATCCTTAATAAGCCCAAATTCTCCGATATAGTGTAGTTTGGAGAATTCAAAATGATAATAGGACTACCATGCGTGGGTGCTATAGCAACAATTTCATGTTTAACATAAGGAACTATAGCAAGTTCATCTCCATAAGCATAATTCATATTGGCATGTTGGCCACAAGCATAGCAATCATCATCAAAAAGGGATATTTCAAGAGAATCAACGGGATCATAGCAATCATCCTTCGGTAAGCACGAAGGGGAATTAAATAACGTATGAGTTGGAGGGTTACTCTCATTAGAAGGTGGGAACGGGTAGCTAATCCGCTCTTCCTCCTTTTGTTCTTCGCTCTCCTCATCATCTTTTTCATCTAATGAGCTCACCATTTCATCAATTTCTTCTTCCATAGTTTCTTGCAAAATATTAGTCTCTTCTTGGACAGCGGAGAAGTCCTCAATATATGGTTTAACATAGGCATTAGAAGCATAATTATCATAAAAATAATGAAATATGGCAAAATTTTCAGATTTGTAAAGAGTAGCATCATACTTTTCAATCAAAGAGGCAATCTCACAAGCACCTTTAAAAGCAACAAATTCTTCAATTTGTTGAACATCATAGTAATTGTAAACACCCTTAGCATACGAAGATACGATTCCATTATCACTAAACAAGCATTGATAGGGTAGGTGTTTCTTAGGGTCTTTAGAACAACAAGTAAACTCATATATTTCACATAAATTCCAAGCATAGCATTGCAAAAGTTGAATTTGACCCCATAATAATTTCCCTTTTTCAGATATACAGTGTCGAACAAAACACGCATGCTCATCTAAAGATTTGCCCTCAACTAAACTAGTGGGGGTTTCAGCACGAGCACAAAGGGATCGAAGATGATCCAAGTAAAAAAGCTTCAGGAGTGTGATAGATTTTGAGTGGTTCTTCAACCACTTGTTCAGTAGGTACAACTATGTTTTTGGTATTTTGCGTTTCCTACCCATAGCTAAAGATAGAAAACAACTAAGAACAGCAAATAAAAATTACTTAGTGATAAAGCAAACAAGCACACACGAGAATATTCACCCCACACTATGACTCCCCGGCAACGGTGCCAGAAAAAGGTCTTGATAACCCGCAAGTATACGGGATAGTTGTAGCCTCTTTCGATAAGTAAGAGTGTCGAACCCAACGAGGAGCTAAAGGTAGAACAAATACTCTCCCAAGTCCTATCGGCCACTGATACGACTCTACGCACGCTTGACGTTCGCTTTACCTAGAACAAGTATGAAACTAGAAGTACTTTTTAGGTGTGATAGGATAGGTTTGTAAGATTATAAAGAACACGTAAATAAAAAGTAGGGGCTGTTTAGGTAAAGATGCAATAAAATAAATAGAACGAGTGTGGAAAAGTGGTGGTAGGAGTTGTGGAATTGTCCCTAAGCAATTGACTATGTTACTAGACCGATACCAAGTTTTATGTGGGAGAGGCCACTGCTAGCATGTCATCCCTGACTTGGAATTCTATGCACTTATGATTGGAACTATTAGCAAGCAGTCAGCAACTACTAACGTTCATTAAGGTAAAATCCAACCATAGCATTAAGATATATTGGTCCCCCTTCAATCCCGTATGCATCAATTTCTATGCTAGGTTGAAGCTTCTGTCACTCTAGCCCTCCAATACACAGTCCTATCAACATACAACTAACCCTATGGTGTGTATCACGCGCACGCTCATATGATGGGCACCGTAGGACAGCAACATAACCGCAAGCAAATTAAATCAATCATAACAATTCATCAACCACCAATAGGACAACGAAAATCTACTCAGACATCATAGGATGGCAACACATCATTGGAAAATAATATGAAGCATAAAGCACCATGTTCAAGTAGAGGGTACAGCGGGTTGCGGAGAGTGGACCGACGTAGATAGAGGGGGGAAGGTGATGGAGATGTTGGTGAAGATGACGACAGTGTTGGTGAAGATCACGGTGATGATGATGGCCCCCAGCGGCGTTCCGGCGCCACCGGAAGCAAGGGGGAGAGAGCCGCCCTTCTTATTCTTCTTCCTTGACCTTATCCCTAGATGGGAGAAGGGTTTCCCCTCTGGTCCTTGGCTCCAATGGCTTGGGAGGGGCGAGAGCCCCTCCGAGATTGGATCTATCTCTCTGTTTCTGCGTTCTCTGTTTCTTCCCCTTCACCGTTTCCTTTATATCTGGAGATTTGTAACTCCGATTGGGGTGAATCTTTCTCCCTGTTTTTTCTCGTAAAATTAGCTTTCTTGCGGCAAAAGAAGGGTGTCAACCGCCTTACGGGTGGCCCACGAGAGTCTAGGGCGCGCCCAGGGGGGAGGGTGCGGCCCCCTGTCTCGTGGCCACCTCGGACACCGTTTCGCGTTGATTATTTCTCCGGAAAATCCCAAATATTCCAAAATAATTCTCCGTCCGTTTTTATCCCGTTTGGATTCCGTTTGATATTGGTTTGCTGCAAAACATAAAACATGCAACAGACAGGAACTGGGCACTGGATCAATATGTTAGTCCCAAAAAATAATATAAAAAGTTGCCAAAAGTATATGAAAGTTGAAGAATATTGGCATGGAACAATCAAAAATTATAGATACGACGGAGACGTATCACCCCTCAACCCTCGAACCCTCGAACCCTCGACGACCCTCGAACCCTCGACCCCTCGACCCCTATTCCTCCTCATGTCGAAGTTATCAGGGAGGGGGTATATCGAACCCCCCTCATGTCGAAGTTATCGGGGAGGTGGTATATCGACAACGACATACCTGGTAAAGAAAAAAAAGAGGAGAAGGAGAAAGGAATAGAGGCGAAGAAGAAAAAAAATAGATTTTTTTTTAGAAATTACTCTATTTTTTTCTTCTTCTCCTCTTTTTTTTTCCTGTTCTTATTTATTTCTCCTCTTCTTCCACTCCTCTTCTTCTCCTTCTTCCTTCTTCCTAGCTAGATATATATTTTTTTCTAAAAATATAACTTTTCCATATATAAAACTTTTTCTTCTTCTTCCTTCTTCCTTCTCTTCCTTCTTCCTAAATATATAAAACTTTCCTAAAAACGAAACTAACCTAAAATGCACTAAATCAGAGAACATACATAGATAAAACTTTTCTAAAAATCTAAATTTTGCATATATGAACACATATACACAGAGAACATACATACACATATACATTTTTATAAAAAAGCAAAAAACAAATCATCATATATATGAACAAAAAATCTGAAAAAACAGGACATATAATCATATATACACACATCCATATAATCACACATATGCACATAATCTGAAAAAAAACATCATATATATGGAAAAAAGGGGAAGGCCGGCGGCCGGACCGAACGTGGAGGCGGCGATGGGGGCAGGCTGGGGCAGGGGCGCGGGCAAAGGCGACGGCGACGAGAGCGATAACGACAGCGGGGGCGGGCCAGGGCAGGCACGCGGGCGACGGCAACGAGAGAGCGGCGATGGCGGGGGTGGGCCGGGGCAAGGGCTCGGGCGCCGGCGACGGCGACGAGAGCGACCACGATGGCGGGGGAGGGCCGGGCAGATGTGCGGGCGATGGCGACGACGACGAGAGCGACGGCGATGATGGGGGCGGCAGACAGCGACGGGGCAGCCTAGCGGCAGACAGCGACGGGGCAGCCTAGCGATGATGGGTGCTACTTATATACAAGAGCATTGGTCCCGGTTCGTCCCACGAACCGGTACCAATACCCACCTTTACTCCCGGTTGGTGCCACCAACCGGGACCAAAGGTCTCTTTTTAGCAGCCCAAAGGGCGGGAAGCAGAGGCCTTTGGTCCCGGTTAGTGGCACCAACCAGGACCACGAACCGGGACCAATGCCCCCCCCTTTAGTCCCGGTTGGTGCCACCAACCGGGACCAAAGGCCCTGTGGTGCCGGCATCATGACATGAAAGTTTAGTCCCACCTCGCTAGTTGAGGGTGCTCGAGAGTGGTTTATAAGCCCCACTCCCGCTACCATCTCGAGCTCCTCTCAAATGCAGGCTTTCGGGCCTAGACACACTGTATCTGCCTGTTGGCCTACTGGGCCTTCTGCGGGCCTGAATCCTGGCCCATGGGTTGGTTTCTAGTCGTATTCAGGCCGTGGTGGCCCAGTAGGTGGCATTTTTTTTTATTTTTCCCATTTTTTTGTTTTCTTTGGTACTTTTTTTACTTACAACAAAGTACTTACTTTTGCTATTTTTATTTATTTTATTAAGGTTTATTTATTTATTTTATGATAGTTTATTTTATTTTGTTTCTACATATTTATTTTATGCTTTCTTTTTGTATTTATTTATTTTTTCTACTTTTAACAAAATACTTTCTTTTTATTTTCTTTTTTCTTTTGTTTTTATTTTATGAAAATTCTTTTTGCTTTTTAGTTGCATAAATTCTATATAATTTTAGTTTAAATAATACTAGAGGTTTATAAAAGCTTTGTAGTTGATTCCTTTAGTACCAATTCTAAGGCTGTTACAAAGACATTTTATTTGGTACCGGTTCTAAGGCTGGGGCCCCACGAGCATCTTTAGTACCGGTTTGTGACATGAACCGATAAAAGAGTTTTTTAGTTTATTCTTTTTGCAGCTGTTTTTTAGTCCCACCTCACCAAGCGAGAGACACTCACAACGGTTTATAAGCCCTAAGTGTAGAGACGATGAACGAGAGGCGCAGTGCTCACCTACATGTTTCTTAGCTTCAAGCCTTGAAGTAGTTGTGTAGACTGCACAGAGCTATCAGGGTTTCGGACAAAAACTACACATAGCTCCGTGCAGTCTACACGATTTCCTCAATGCCTGAAGCTAAGCAACGTACAGGTGAGCATTGCCCCTCTCTTTTATTTTTAATAACTTATTACAACTCCGGACTTCTTGTGTGTTCAAAATGCAACATTCGAGATATCAGAGTTTCATAGGGAAACTCGTCTGTTACAAAAAGGATTCGAGATATAATTTTAGTTTCAACAATACTAGAGGTTTTATAAAAGTTTATTTTGTTTTTACTTATTTATTAAAGTTTGTTTTGTTTCTACTTATATTTTCTTTTTTTGCTTCTTTTATTTATTTTAAGAAAATTCTTTCTTTTTTGCTTTATTTATTTTATTTTGTTTCTACTTACTGTTGCTATTTTTATTTATTTTATTATAGTTTATTTATTTTACATTATTAAAGTTTATTTTGTTTCTACTTATTTATTAAAGTTTTTTCTGTTTCTAATTATTTATTTTATTTTGTTTCTACTTATTTCTTTTATTTTCTTTTTTTTTTAATTTTTAATTTATTTTATGAAAATTCTTTTTGCTTTTAATGTTTTAGACACAAAAGCCCTCTCCCCTGGCTGGATTGGTACCAGTTTGTGGCGTGACCCAGCCCGAAAGATGATGCTTTGTTACCGGTTCAGGCAACACACCGGTACCAGTGGTGTTGGGCCAGGAGCGGGGCCTATTTGTCCTGGTTCGTGCCGCCAATCGGGACCAAAGGGCCAGACGAACCGGGACAAATGGCCCCACGAGGCCCGACAGGCCCCTGGCCTCACGAATCGGGACCAATGGGCCCATTGGTACCGGTTCGTGAGCGAAACGGGACTAATGGGCTTATCTGGCCCGGACGTATACCCTGTTTTTTACTAGTGTCGTCGCTCAAACAAATGTATCTAGCACTGAACTACATCTAGATACATCCATTTTTTTGACTCTTTAGATACATTCATTTCAGTGATAAGTAATATGAATCAAGAGAGTACCACATATTTTGAATTGTAGCGAACAATTGGGTCATAGGTCGCAATGTTAGTATGACCAAATAAGGTGGTAAGATGATTGTTTCAGACATGTGCCAGCTAAATTCTTAATTACCAGAACAGCACAAAGCACATTTCAATCCAGTGTTTGTGATACCCCATAGTTTTAGTTACACAAGAGACCCGCTCCCTCCCCGCCCTAGGGTTCCCACCCCCGCAGCCGTCGGCGACATAGCTTCCCCGCCGGCGCCGGCCGTCGGGCGCGCGCCTCCCGGCCCGTCCCGTTCCCCTCCCCCTCTTTCCCATCGGCTCCTCCCCTCCCCTCTCCTCCTGCGGCGCGCCCGCGCACGCCCGGAGGGTCCCCTGTGGCCACGGTCCTCGGCCCCGCCTCCCTCCTCTTCCCCCCGTCATCGCTAGCGAGCTCGGGCAA
>NC_041385.1:725916486-725920714 GCF_002162155.2 Triticum dicoccoides
CTTGTGGGCACCGGCGCGGGGAGGCTTCTTCAAGCGACGACGCTAGACGTCCGCGGGATCTAGCGGCGCGGCGGCGGTCTCGCGGGGCGGCGGGGTGGCCTGCTCTGGCGGTGCTCCGGCAAGCCTCGTTCTGCGCGCGGCGCGGCAGCGGCGGTGCTCCCGTCTCGGGAGGTGGCGCGCGACCGATCTCTTGCCGGATTCGTCCGGATCTAGCTTTGGGTGCCGGCCGGTGGCGCCTGGCTCCGGCGCTTTGAGCTGGTCGGGCGACGCGGGTAGGGCAGCGGCCGGGCGTGGCTGCTGCTCCGGCCGTGGGAGGCGGCATGGGTAGGTCTCGGTGGCCTACCGGTGTCGTGGCGGCTTCACGGTGGCTCGATGGATCTGCCCGTGGCAACGGTCGGCTTCTCCGGCGTCGGTTTGTCTGCGTTCGGGCCGTATCGACCTTCACCCCATCTCCTCGTCGCCCGGGTGCTACTCCCATCAAAGGGCTGGTCCTCTCCTAGCTGCGGTCCACCGCTCGTCTCGCGACCGATGTCGCAGGACAGAGCTCGTCTCGCGCACGATGCAGCAGGACCGAGCTCGTCTCGTGCACGATGCAGCAGGACTGACCTCGTCCCCCTCTCGTTACTGCAGGACCGAGCTCATCTCACGCTTGGGGCAGCAGGATGGGTCGGTGGATGCCAGTTCTGGCCGACCTATTGGGTCTCGACGCTGGGGGTTGCCCAGGGGCGCGAAAGGTGGGACCTTTCCGCTCATCTCTTTCGTTGGGGCGCGGCGGGTCACGGGTGAGGTGGTGTCGAGGTCTTGGATGCTGAGGCGGCGACCCTGGTGGTGGTGGTTGCGCGGTGCTCTTGGGCAAACCATGTGCCTTGGTGCTGCCCGGTCACCATGGTCGTGTGGGCAGCGTGGTTGCCGGGGTGTGGCGTTCGGTGGAGGGGAATGTTGGCCAAGGTGAAAACCTTCTCTATCTTCGGACGAACCGGCGGCGGCGAAGATCGTTCCCTTCTTAAAGGCGTCGTCGTGGCTCTCATTGCCTGTCATGCGGCTCCGGGGGAAACTCTGATCCTTGGGTTGGGCGGTGGCGGCGCTCCGACATCGTATCCTTCCTGAAGGCGCCGCCTTGGAGCGCATGGTTCGTCATATGTAGCTTCATATCTTGGGGGTGGTAGTGCTAGGAGCGGTGTTGCTGCGCTCAACGCCTTTGTATCCTGTCCTGGGTGTGTGTGTGTGTTGCGGTGGCTTGGCGTGTGGTTGTACTGGATGCTTGTGGTTTGGTGCTTTATATATAAAGCGGGGCGAAAATCTTTTTTAGTAATCCAGTGTTTGTAGCCATCGCTAGGTGGTCCACGGGCATGTTATAATTTTTATTACCTCTGTTGTTCTTTGTACTATCACGATTAAAGATGAATAGAGTGGAAGTTTCTCGCAAAAAAGACTACAATCACTAAATAAGAAATAAAATAGGAAACCGTCAATTGAAATTCATTTTTCAAAAAAGAAAAAATAGTACAAAAATATAAGGAAAACCTACAATATCAAAAAAGTGAAAAATAATAATTAAAAAAAGGAAAAAACCTAAGTATTCCAAAGTAATTGGAATCCAAGAAAAGCAAAAGTAATATTTAGTAAAATTATAAAAATTGTGCTCTTTTCACAACTTATTTTTAAGTTTTCTTGAACTTTGTGTCTATTCAAAAAGCTAGGGCTAGTCAACCTAGATGTTAAAATACAATTTCATATGGTATATATTCGGTATTAAAAATGATCATATTTTTTTCTATGAACATCACGGTTTACAAATTTTGATTTTGACCAAATTTTACAGGTACTCCTAATTTTGCAAGGAGGTAGTATTTTCTATGAGTATTTATACAATGCCACTTAGTACTACTAAATGGCCTTGTATGAACAGACGGAGTGAGTATGACTTTGTAATTCATGTCGTTGACTTGACTGCCATTTGTGCGGAATCACCACTACATCGTCGGTCATATTAGTTCAAACTTCAAACACAATCAAATTTTCACAAAGGAAAGGTAAAAGCCATTTTAATGTTACAGTAGCGAATAGTTGGCCAAGAGCTGAGCTGGAATTAATTGGGAAAACGAGCTTGAGACACTCAGAGAGCTTTTTTCTTATAATAAAGTTTGAAACAGCGGCATGCATCCCTAGCCGTTAGCCTGCTGGCAAGAGACTTCATAGTTCACACTGTACTCACGCGGACGCCCCACTGTACTGTTCTATACGAGTACATATAATAAACTACGAAATCAATAGTTCGTGTCCTTTCTAGCTAGTTTATGTTCGGCGAGAATCACTCGCTCTTGTCCTTGTGAACACTGATGCCCACATGAACATAAAACAGGAGTCGTTTATATTTCTATATATATGGCGCGGGGCCCTACCCCTTCTGCCGTGGGTGCTGAATCTGCTGATCGACATCCACTGGCTGCCCTTCCCGCAGCCATGAATGCTGGTCCACATCTGCTTAATTTCCATATGCAGGACGGACAGGCTCGAACCACATATAGCCACACCAGACATTTACAACTCGACTAGCAACAGTAACAGCAGCATGTGCTAGTGGCATGCGGGGCAGCAGATCGCATCAGCGGGGCCTCGCTAGCTCAGTGATCATGGATCGCCGGGTAGTTTTTTTTTCTTGAATCACAAACCGTACAACAATTCTTCAACTGTAAATTTTATTTATATAAACAAGTAAATATGTACAAACAGAGCATACAAGGCCGTAAGGCTAAGTCTAACCAATTCCAGTTTCGGGCAACATAAGAATAACTAAGGAGAACTTTTAAACTGTTGGTGTCAGCATCACAGATGAGAATCCACCCAATCCTTTAAGGTTGTCAATTTTTTTTTTGCTTGATCCTGTGTTCTAGAAGTGCCAGATCCTGTTTGAGCATGAATTTTCTTGTTATTTTACTTTGTACCTCCCTCCTAAACACTTTACCATTCCTTTGGATCCATATGTTCCAACAGCCAAAAATAATGCTGTCTAAGGCAATTAACTTTGGCAGTCTCTAGCAAAGCAAGCAGTATCTCATCATATGCCGAAGTTCCACTATGTCTGTGAGTAAATATGGCATCCCAACAACTCTGAGCAAAGGCGCAATCCCAAAATAGATGCATCAAAGTTTTCTCAGGTCCTTCATTACAGAAGACACATTCATAATTAACAATCCAAGTGCATAGATGTTCTTTTCAGTAATTCCTTGTATTAACTCCGTCATGAAGCAATAGCCACGAAAATTATTTTGTGTCTGACCCTGCATGCACCCTTCCATAGTCATTGAAAATGATGCGTGCCTCTGTTCCCGTCTTGAGCCAATTATACATTTTAATTGACGAATATTTTCTGTTATTGCATGGGCACAACCATGTATATAGAGTTTGACTGTTGGTGTGCTGGACAATGAGTAATTGAAGATCAGAGAGTTGATTCAAAGCTTGGGCTGAAAGTGGTGTGTGAAAGTGTTTTGACATATCAGATGAGCTGATCATGAGGGCGAGTGAATGATTGTCATTTTTCAGCAAATGAATGTAGTTCAGGAAAAAACTTGTAGCAGAGGTCTATTCACCGAGGAATCATACCAAAATTTATTGTACTTCCATTTGCCAGCCTTGCAGTTTGTCAAAGCCTTGAAATCAGGCAAGATCTTGAGATGGGAATTTCACGAACTTGACCCAATCAGGCTTGAACCTGGCAATTCAGTGGCATAATACTTGTTAGATCAAATTAGTCCCAGGAAGGTTATCTCTCTTGAAGAATTTATGGAGGTTTTTCAAGAGCGGAGCTTTATTATGCAGAGCAATATCCAAAATCCCTAGCCCAGCTTGATCCTTAGGTTTGAAAACCTGCTTGTCCCAAGCAATCAAAGCCGGGCCAGAATTTTCTTCCAAATTTCATCCAAAAGAAGTTCTTGATATATTTATTAAGTTGCTAAATGATGCCTATAGCCAAAGCTAGTGCACACTTGAAAAAGATTGAGAGGAAAGAGAAAATAGATTTGATCAGCTACAATCTCCCGTCATATGATAGCAAAGTGGAAACTCCAATCAATCGTCTCTCAACTGCTTGACAAATAGGAGTGAAACCTTCATTTCTGTGTCTGTTTGCACTAAGAGTGGCCAATGTATGTGATGGAGAAATTACCAAGTTTACATCCTAGGAGTCCCAATAGCTTATTGAGATCCAAACAACTTATTGAGATCC
>NC_041385.1:725920724-725941862 GCF_002162155.2 Triticum dicoccoides
TAGGAACTAGGACATATATTATAGTTTATCTTGAGACTAGTTTGAGAAGAAAAATGAGATAGAAGATTTATGACTTGTTGGAGTTGGTGTTCCTCGGCAGGAAGGATTAGAATTGTATCATCTACATAGTGAATGACCGAGAAATTTTGGGTTGCTTGTGAGTTAATGGGAGCCCGAATAAGATTGGCCTACTGACAGTGTCCTCGATTAAGGGGTACTAACCTGTACGGCCCGCCGTCCATGGGCCAGGCTCATGGCCAGCTCATTACTAAAAGGATGGAATACCTAAGTTGTGAACTTCGGCGTGATCAAGGTGGAAACCTCTGAAGACTTGGCATGTACTTCAAGGATTTCTCTATAGCCGGCGCATTGACAACCGACCATGTGTGTAACCTATGTACCCCCGATGCATATATAAGCCGAGGGGTTTAGTCTTTAGAGGCACGATTACCAGCCTTAGTGTTTAGAACACAATCATACGATCTCGATGTAGATCATCTTGTACTCTCTACTCCATTGCATCAATATAATCAAAGCAGGACGTAGGGTTTTACCGCTTTGAGAGGGCCCGAACCTGATAAACATCGCCTCCCTTTGTACCCTGTTACCATTTTTTTTGAGGGTTAAGACAGTAGGAAAGGTTCCTACTACATATATATTAAATATAATAAAGGAACTGTTACATGGTGATAATTACAAAGGTGGGTAGTGCGTCAGGGCTAAGATGGTACAACCACTAAGTATCCTGATGTAGGTTTTGCAAGATGGAAGAGACAACATGTATCTCATGCTTTGGCATTCTATATTGAATGTTGCCGAAGTCACATTTGAACCGATCCCACCAGGAGGCCATGGAAGGCACGACGTGTCTAAAGTAGTTATTGTTGCGCTCCTTCTAGAGGCTCCAAGCAGCAACCAGGAAGATTTCCATGATCATTTTGCGAGGATGTTGTGTCTTCAGTTGTTCAACAAGATCCAACCTATTCCCAACAGTGGCCCAACAGATGTTTAATCGCCGCCAACAATCCTTGCTGAAAGTGCAGTGGAAGAAGAGATGTTCCACCGTTTCTTCAACGTGAAGACCACATAGCAAGCAATCAAGGCTGGAACCAATGTTGTAATGTCTCCTGTTTAACATGTTCCGTGTATTGAGGCGATCTGACAACAGGAACCAACCAAAGACCTTGATTTTTGGGGTACACTTGGCGTGCCAAAACCAACGGAAGGCCACATGTGTGACCACATCACGAAAGAAAAATTGATAGTACGTGGCAGTCTTGAACACGGTCGACCCCCAGCAATATGACCAAACATCTTCATGATCATCAAAAGTCACAGCCGCGACATCAAGCTGTAGGAGCTTGACCTCGTCATGGGCTTGCATGGAAAGCGGGAGCTAAAAGGTTTCATGCAGGGTGGTGGCCGTCAAGAAGTCCCGGACCGATAAACCTTCATCATGGATGTACGAGAAAGCCCTCGGGTACTTATCAGCGTATATAGCATTATTCAATTGTCTTTCCAAAAAAGTGCATATGTACCTTTTTTGATTTGAATGTGAGTGATACCGCGATATATTGGCATTAGGTGAACAAGATCGCGCCACCAAAAGGAGCCGCACACGTTGGTTGCATGGGGGATCGAATCAACATAGTACCTCTCCCAAACCAGCTGCATCCAAGGAATGTCCAATTTGTTGAAAAACTTATGAAGGAATTTCAGAAGCAAACCGTCATTTTGAACCTTCAAATAAAGAATCCTGAGGCCACCACTAGATTTAGGTCGACAGACCATGGGCCAAGCCGCTAGTGAGTTATGTTTGTCACCATCAGCAGTTTTTTTTGTTCCAGGGGCAGTGTCTGTGTATTTTGTCCAGCTGAGCAAGGATTTTCGGCGGCAGCCGCAGGGTGCCCATCAGATAGATGGCGAGCGAGGTAATGAGCGAGTTAAGTAAAGCCAACCTTCCGGCATGTGACATGAGGGACATAGCTGCTATGATCTTTCTTTCTGCTTTGCACACACATGGTGTCATATCAAGAACCGAAGGTCGAGTGGTTCCTAAGAGCAAACCCAGGTAAGTAAATAGCATGTTGGCTTGAGTGCAACCAAAAGATCGGCCAGATCATTGCATGTATCCGCCGGCGTGTTAATAGGCACGAATGTGGATTTATGAAAATTGATCTTAAGGACAATGGAGGTGGCATAGTCTTCAAGAATTGGTTTTATCTTTGTCCCTTGGAGAAGACATGCAGGCAAGACTATGATAGTATCGTCCGCATACTGGAGCACCGGATACTTTGCATCGCCTTTGGGAGGGATAGGGTGTCTGATCAGGCATTGATCAAGCGCTTCGTTAATGGCACTCTGCAAGAGATCGGCTGCAATGACAAAAGTAAGGGGAGACATGGGATCCCCTTGGCATACTCCACACTACAATGAAATTGTCGACCAGGTACACCGTTCAAAAGCACAGAAGACTTGCTGGAAGAGAAGATACTTTCCATACAAGCCAGCCATTTGGGTGGAAAACCCATTTTCTTCATGATAAGGAGCATTGCAGAATGTTCAATGGTATTGAAGGCTTTGGCAAAGTCCAGTTTGAGGAGGACAATTTCTTTCTTGGAGGACTGACATTGGTGTATGTACTCGAAAGCCCAGGCCAAGCAGTCATGAATGGATCTTCCATGAAGAAAGCCATATTGATTTTTATGCACCACTTGAAGAATAATGTTCTGAAGGCGGTTGGCCAGAATTTTAGTGATCAACTTCAGACAACAGTTTAGGAGAGCGATGGGCCAGAAGTCATTGACATTGTTAGGTGAGTTAGTCTTTGGAATCAACGTGATATAGACAGCATTGATGCTCTCTAGATTCAGGCCACCTTGGTGAAATTACTCGCAGAGAAGATAGAAATCCTCTTTGAGGATAGGCCAACACGCTTTCAAGAATGCACCATTGAAGCCGTCGGGGCCAGGGGCACGATCAGGTGGAATTGCCGCCACCACGTCATCAATCTCTTTATGCGTGAATGATGCCACAAGGTTGGCAAAAAGCACATCTCTTTGAGCAGGTTGTCTAAGTTGAATTTCATAGGCAAAGGGTTGGCTTGCCCCACCCGAGCCCTAAAAGCCTCAAAGAGTATGGATTCTTTCCCAGCATGATCCTCAACTATCCCTCCATTCGCAGTTTTAAGAGAGCTTATGCAATTCCTCTTGTAATGTTCAATAGCTACAGTCTGAAAAAACTTTGAGTTCTCATCGCCAAATTGAATCCATCTAATTGTGCATCGTTTCCTCCAGTAGTCTTTCTGGTACTGAAGAAGCCTTAAGAGGTGTTTTTTGAGGATATTGCAAAAATTTCTCTCTGGAGTACTAAGAGGCCAACGATCTTCAATGTTATCAAGTTCCAGAAGGGCTTTGTTAGTGTTTTCAATGGCAACGTTTAGGCGGGAGATTTTCTTGCTCCAGTGCTTGAGTGCATATCTCACATCCTTTAACTTTTTCCCAATTCTTGCAGCAGAGTTGGATTGTCTATTGTACTTAATGGGTTTGTTCCAAGCATGTTCTACGACCTCCATGAATCCATGGTGAGCAATCCAATATGATTCAAACCTGAAGACTTTACTTTTTGGGATCGTTGTTTGAATGATCACAGAGCAAGGAGTATGATCAGAAATTGGCTTCCCTAACAGATTCACCGTTGTATTAGGGAACGAGGTAGTCCAGTTGAGCGTGGTGAAAAACCAATCAAGCTGTTCGAGAAGTGGTTGATGTTGCATATTGGACCAAGTGTATGCTCTGCCCTTGATGGGCAATTCAGTAAGGTTTTGTTCACGAATGAAATCAATAAAGGTGAACATATCTTGGACACTTCCACCCGGTTTGTTGCGATTATCAGGCGAACGGATGTAATTAAAGTCGCCAAGAATAAGCCAATCTTCAGAAGGAGGGATATTAAAATCAAATAACCAGCTTATAAAGTAGCGCGAGGCTCACCTTGACAAGGACCGTAGACATTGGCAAGCTTCCAACAATGATTAGATTGCGTGGAGGTGAACTTTACTCGTAACGCAAAATTCTCTGACAAAAAGACCCTGCCCGTGAAAATGCTACTATTCCAAATCGTAATGATGCCACCAGAAGCGCCATGCGAGGGAATAAATGCAAACTAATCAAAACGCCAAGGACATCAAGATTTTAAGGTGGCAGCATCAAAGGAGGGCATCTTAGACTCCTGTAAGCAAATCACAACGCATCCACTAGCCTGGATCGCATTTCCAAGCGCTAAATGTTTCTCAGGTGCATTAAGACCGCGCACATTCCAGCAAAGTACATTCCAATTACACAAAAGCATCGAGGGAATAAAAGTTCAGATAACTGCAGTGACAATAAAAGGAACCCACCTACTCTTCAGATAGAGCTGAAGTAGTGAGCTCTTCAGCAGGTACAACACAAAGGTTAGTACCAATGGCCTGCAGAGTGGAAATGGGTGTTGGTGGAGGCAGTGTCGGAGCTGCATCATCAATGCTGGAGGCAGCAGGTACAGGTGCAGCTGAAGTGGTGTCTTCAGAGATCTCCACAGCAGAAGGGATAACTCGAGGCTTGACCTTGGACTTGACAGGGGGCGAATCAGAAGCAGGAGTGACCCGAAATCCATCGTAATTGTTGGTTCTGTTGCTTCGACGCAGGGTAGCAGTGTTGATAGGAGCTAGCATATTACCTTTGCGCTGTTTCAAAGCTTGTGCAGTGGTGGGCATAGAGCTCGATCCCTCACCATGCAGTGATAGAGAAGTTAACATGGGTTCAGACATGGCAGTCTCCAATGGAGCAGAGTGTGGGAGCTCAACATCAAGGTGCATCTCATCAGAGCTGGTGATCTCTTCCAGGTGTGCAGACGACTCCATTGTTAGGAGCAGAGGAGTAGCCGCAGGCTGCAAAGTCATAGGCAGAGGATCGTGTGTATCAGACAAGCTTGCCTGATGAGTAGAGGTCATAATTTGAACCTAAGAAAACTGAATGCTTCCACCTAAAAGGGACACTTGCATCTCCACATGAACAGACTCCAGTCGAAAACCAAGACCCGAGCTCCATGGCCCAAAAGCAGCCACTAGAGGGTGCAGAGCAGAGAAAAGAGCCGCATTGAGCTATTGGCGAGGGACTCGGTTAGTCAGCAGGAGAGACATGAGCACATCTCCTTGCGCAGACAGACCAAAACGCAGACCCTGGCTGTGAACTTCAATAGACACAGTGAGCACATCTTCATGACCTTGAACAGCGGGCATCAGGTCCATTGATCACAATCATATCAACAGAGTGAACAGAGTCAGATTCATCAGAGCTCATGATTGAATCATGCCATGTGTGTAGCGCATTGACCGAGACTTTGTTCTCAGGCACAATGCCATCTTGCAATTGCAGTCCCTGAGCCGCGAGCCAAGCCCGAAAGTTCATGAGAAAAGGCGGTAGTTGAGGCAATGGTGGTGCTGGAGGTGCTGGACATTCTCCCCACCCCACATGATCGTGATTGTGCTGAGCTGCGGGCCCATCCAGCGTGCCATTATGGGGTGCCGCGTTCTGCACGAGCCAGTTGTGCACTTGTTGCTGGTACAGTTGTTCCGCTGTCAGGTTGGGGCCAAACTGAGGATGTGGGTTCCCGTCAGGCGGCGGTGGTTCCTCACCGGCCGACAACTCCTCAAGGAGGAGCCCATTCCAATCATTGCTCCTGAGGATCTTTATCTGGACAGTCAGCAGTCTCTCGCGCCACCAAGCTGCCAACCAACAAAACTTTTGGGCACAAGACGCAGGCTCAGGACTGTCGCCTTAAGTAGCATGAAGCGGCGGTCTTGGTGCTATGTCTTGAGCTTGCGTTGGTTTTCCTTGAAGAGGAAAGGGTGATGCAACAAAGTAGCGTAAGTATTTCCCTCCGTTTTCGAGAACCAAGGTATCAATCCAGTAGGAGGCTCCTCAAAAGTCCCACGCACCTACACAAACAAACAAGAACTCGCAACCAAGGCAATAAAGGGGTTGTCAATCCCTTCACAGCCACTTGCGAAAGTGAGATCTGATAGAGATAATATGACAAGATAAATATATTTTTGGTATTTTATGATATAGATTGGAAAATTAAAGATGCAAATAAAAGTAGATTGAAAGCTTAGATGATAAGAGATAGACCCGGGGCCATAGGTTTCACTAGTGGCTTCTCTCAAGGTAGCATAAGTATTAAGGTGGGTGAACAAATTACTGTTGAGCAATTGATCGAAAAGTGATTAATTATGAGATTATCTAGGCATGATCATGTATATAGGCATCATGTCCGTGACAAGTAGACCGACTCCTGCCTGCATCTACTACTATTACTCCACACATCGACCGCTATCCAGCATGCATCTAGAGTATTAAGTTCATAAGAACAGAGTAACACATTAAGAAAGATGACATGCTGTACAGGGATAAACTCATGCAATATGATATAAAACCCATCTTTTTATCCTCGATGGAAACAATACAATACGTGCCTTGCTGCCCCTGCTGTCACTGGGAAAGGACACCGCAAGATTGAACCCAAAGCTAAGCACTTCTCCCATTGCAGAGAAAGATCAATCTAGTAGGCCAAACCAAACTGATAATTCGAAGAGATTTGCAAAGATAACTTAATCACACAAAAAAGAATCCAGAGGAGATTCAAATATTTCTCATAGATAAACTTGATCATAAACCCACAATTCATCGGATCCCGACAAACACACCGCAAAGAGAGTTACATCAAATAGATCTCCAAGAAGATCAAGGATAGTAACATTGCCCCTTCTCTCTTTTTCTCTCATTTTTTTCTATTTTCCTTTTTTTCATTTTTTTCTCCTTTTTTTGGTGGGCTTATTTGGCCTCTTTCTTTTATTTGGGCTTCTTTGGCCTCTTTTATTTTTCATAAAGTCCGGAGTCTCATCCCGACTTGTGGGGGAATCATAGTCTCCATCATCCTTTCCTCACTGGGCAATGCTCTAATAATGATGTGAAGGAAATATGCCCTAGAGGCAATAATAAAGTTATTATTTATTTCCTTATTTCATGATAAATGTTTATTATTCATGCTAGAATTGTATTAACTGGAAACATAATACATGTGTGAATACATAGACAAACATAGTGTCACTAGTATGCCTCTACTTGACTAGCTCGTTAATCAAAGATGGTTAAGTTTCCTAACCATAGACATGAGTTGTCATTTGATTAACAGGATCACATCATTAGAAGAATGATGTGATAGACTTGACCCATTCCGTTAGCTTAGCACTTGATCGTTTAGTATGTTGCTATTGCTTTCTTCATGACTTATACATGTTCCTATGACTATGAGATTATGCAACTCCCGTTTACCGGAGGAACACTTTGTGTGCTACCAAACATCACAACGTAACTGGGTGATTATAAAGGAGGTCTACAGGTGTCTCCAAAGGTACATGTTGGGTTGGCGTATTTCGAGATTAGGATTTGTCACTCCGATTGTCGGAGAGGTATCTCTGGGCCCTCTCGGTAATGCACATCACTATAAGCCTTGCAAGCAATGTAGCTAATGAGTTAGTTACAGAATGATGCATTACGTAATGAGTAAAGAGACTTGCCGGTAATGAGATTGAACTAGTTATTGGATACGGATGATCGAATCTCGGGCAAGTAACATACCGATGACAAAGGGAACAATGTATGTTGTCATGCAATCTCACCGATAAAGATCTTCGTAGAATATGTAGGAGCCGATATAAGCATCCATGTTCCGCTATTGGTTATTGACCGGAACATGTTCTAGGTCATGTCTACATAGTTCTCGAACCCGTAGGGTCCGCACGCTTAATGTTACGATGACAGTTATATTATGAGTTTATAGTTTTTGATGTACCGAAGATTGTTTGGAGTCCCGGATGTGATCACGGACATGACGAGGAGTCTCGAAATGGTCGAGACATAAAGATTGATATATTGGAAGCCTATATTTGGATATCAGAATCATTCCGGGTGAAATCGGGATTTTACCAGAGTACCGGGGGGTTACCGGAACCCCCCCCCCCCGGGGTTAACAGGCCTACATGGTCCCTAAGGGAGAAGAGGAGGTCCGGCCAGGGCCGGCCGCGCCCCCCCTCCCCCTAGTCCGAATAGGACAAGGAAGGGGGGGCGGCGCCCCCCTTTCCTCTTTCCCCCTTCCCCCTTCCTTCTCCAACAAGGCAAGAGGGGGGTGTCCTACTCCCGGTGGGAGTAGGACTCCTCCAGGCGCACCCCTAGGGGCCGGCCGCACCTCCTCCCTCCCTCCTTTATATACGGGGGCAGGGGGACACCCCATAACACACAAGTTCATCTTCGTGATCGTTCCTTAGCCGTGTGCGGTGCCCTCCTCCACCATATTCCAACTCGATAATATCGTAGCGGTGCTTAGGGGCGAAGCCCTGCGACGGTAGAACATCAAGATCATCACCACGTCGTCGTGCTGACGGAACTCTCCCTCTACACTCGGCTGGATCGGAGTTCGAGGGATGTCATCGAGCTGAACGTGTGCTAGAACTCGGAGGTGCCGTAGTTTCGGTGCTTGATCGGTCGGGCCGTGAAGACGTACGACTAAATCAACCGCGTTGTTCTAACCCTTCCGCTTTCGGTCTACGCGGGTACGTGGACAACACTCTCCTCTCTCGTTGCTATCCATCACCATGATCTTGCGTGTGCGTAGGAAATTTTTTGAAATTACTACGTCCCCTAACAGTGGTATCAGAGCCAGGTTTTATGCATTGATGTTATATGCACGAGTAGAACACAAGTGAGTTATGGGCGATACAAGTCATACTGCTTACCAACATGTCATACTTTGGTTCAGCGGTATTGTTGGATGAAGCGGCCCAGACCGACGTTACGCGTACGCTTACGCGAGACCGGTTTTACCGCCGTGCTTTGCACACAGGTGACTAGCGGGTGTCTGTTTCTCCAAATTTAGTTGAACCGAGTGTGGCTACACCCGGTCCTTGCGAAGGTTAAAACAACACTAACTTGACGAACTATCATTGTGGTTTTGATGCGTAGGTAAGAACGGTTCTTGCTCAGCCCGTAGCAGCCACGTAAAATTTGCAACAACAAAGTAGAGGACGTCTAACTTGTTTTTGCAGGGCATGTTGTGATGTGATATGGTCAAGACATGATGCTATATTTTATTGTATGAGATGATCTTGTTTTGTAACCGTAGTTATCGACAACTGGCAGGAGCCATATAGTTGTCGCTTTATTGTATGAAATGCAAACGCCCTGTAATTGCTTTACTTTATCACTAAGCAGTAGCGATAGTCGTAGAAGCAATAGATGGCGTAACGACAATGATGCTACGATGGTGATCACGACGGTGACGATGGTGATCACGACGGTGCTTTGGAGATGGAGATCACAAGCACAAGATGATGATGGCCATATCATATCACTTATATTGATTGCATGTGATGTTTATCCTTTATGCGTCTTATCTTGCTTTGATTGACGATAGCATTTTAAGATGATCTCTCACTAAATTATCAAGAAGTGTTCTTCCTGAGTATGCACTGTTGCAAAAGTTCTTCGTGCTGAGACACCACGTGATGATCGGGTGTGATAGGCTCTACATTCAAATACAACGGGTGCAAAATAGTTGCACACGCGGAATACTCAGGTTAAAACTTGACGAGCCTAGCATATACAGATATGGCCTCGGAACACGGAGACCAAAAGGTCGAACGTGAATCATATAGTAGATATGATCAACATAGTGATGTTCACCATTGAAAACTACTCCATCTCACGTGATGATCGGACATGGTTTAGTTGATTTGGATCACGTGATCACTTAGATGACTAGAGAGATGTCTGTCTAAGTGGGAGTTCTTAAGTAATATGATTAATTGAACTTAAATTTATCATGAACTTAGTCCTGATAGTATTTTGCAAATTATGTTGTAGATCAATAGCTTGCGTTGTTACTTTCATATGTTTATTTTGATATGTTCCTAGAGAAAATTGTGTTGAAAGATGTTAGTAGCAATGATGCGGATTGGATCCGTGATCTGAGGTTTATCCTCATTGCTGCACAGAAGAATTATGTCCTTAATGCACTGCTAGGTGACGGACCTATTGCAGGAGTAGATGCAGACGTTATGAACGTTTGGCTAGCTCAATATGACGAGTACTTGATAGTTTAGTGCACCCTGCTTAACAGCTTAGAATCAAGACTTCAAAGACGTTTTGAACGTCATGGACCATATGAGATATCCAGGAGTTGAAGTTAATATTTCAAGCAAATACCCGAGTTGAGAGATATGAAGTCTCCAACAAGTTCTATGGCTAAAAGATGGAGGAGAATCGCTCAACTAGTGAGCATGTGCTCAGACTGTCTGGGTACTACAATCACTTGAATCAAGTGGGAGTTAATCTTCCAGATAAGATAGTGATTGACAGAGTTCTCTAGTCACCATCACCAAGTTAGTAAACCTTTGTGATGAACTATAGTATGCAAGGGATGACAAAAGCGATTCCCAAGCTCTTCGTGATGTTGAAATCGACAAAGGTAGAAATCAAGAAAGTGCATCAAGTGTTGATGGTTGACAAGATCACTAGTTTCAAGAAAAGGGCAAAGGGAAAGAAAGTGGAACTTCAAGTAGAATAACAAGCAAGTTGTCACTCCCACGAAGAAGCACAAAGTTGAACCAAAGCCTGAAACTAAGTGCTTACACTTCAAAGGAAATGGTCACTGGAAACGGAAATACCCTGAATATTTGGTGGATAAGAAGGATGGCAGAGTGAACAAGGGTATATTTGATATACAGGTTATTGATGTGTACCTTACTAGTGTTTATAGTAGCCCCTGAGTATTTGATACTTGTTCGGTTGCTAAAAATTAGTGACTCAAAACAGGAGTTACAGAATAAACAGAGACTAGTTGAGGGTGAAGTGATGATGTGTGTTGGAAGTGGTTCCAAGATTGATATGATCATCATCGCACACTCCCTATACTTTCAGGATTAGTGTTAAACCTAAATAAATGTTATTTGGCGTTTGCATAGAACATGAATATGATTTGATCATGTTTATTGCGATACGATTATTCATTCAAAGTCAAAGAATAATTGTTGTTCTGTTTACATGAATAAAACCTTCGATGGTCATACACCCAATGAAAATAGTTTGTTGGATCTCGATCGTAGTGATACACATATTCATAATATTGATACCAAAAGATGCAAAATTAATAATGATAGTGCAACTTATTTGTGGCACTGCCGTTTGGGTCATATCGGTGTAAAGCGCATGAAGAAACTCCATAAAGATGGATTTTCGGAATCACTTGGTTATGAATCATTTGATGCTTGTGAACCGTGACTTTTGGGAAAGATGACTAAAACTCCGTTCTCCGGAACAATGGAACGAGCTACTGACTTATTGGAAATAATACATACCGATGTATGCGATCTGATGAGTGTCAAGGCTTGCAGCGTGTATCGTTATTTTCTGACCTGCACAGATGATTTAAGCAGATATGGGTATATCTACTTGATGAAACATAAGTCTGAAACATTTGAAAAGTTCAAAGAATTTCAGAGTGAAGTGGAAAATCATTGTAACAAGAAAAATAAAGTTTCTACGATCTGATCGTGGAGACGAATATTTGAGTTACGAGTTTGGTCTTCATTTGAAACAATGTGAAATAGTTTTGCAACTCACGCCACCTGGAACACCACAATGCAATGGTGTGTCTGAACATCGTAATCATACTTTACTAGATATGGTGCGATCTATGATGTCTCTTATCGGTTTACCACTATCGTTTTGGGGTTATGCATTAGACACAGATGCATTCACATTTAATAGGGCATCATCTAAATCCGTTGAGACGACACCGTATGAACTATGGTTTAGCAGTAAACCTAAGCTGTCGTTTCTTAAAGTTTGGAGTTGCGATGCTTATATGAAAAAGGTTTTCAACCTGATAAGCTTGAACCCAAATCGGAGAAGTGCGTCTTCATAGAATACCCAAAGGTAACTATTGGGTACACCTTCTATCACAGATCCAAAGGCAAGTTATTCGTTGCTAAGATGGATCCTTTCTAGAGAATAAGTTTCTCCCGAAAGAAGTGAGTGGGGGGAAAGTAGAGCTTGATAAGGTAATTGTACCTTCTCCCGAATTGGAAAGTAGTTCATCACAGAAATCAGTTCCAGTGACCACTACACAAATTAGTGAGGAAGCTAGTGATATTGATCATGAAACTTCAGATCAAGTTACTACCGAACCTCGTAGGTCGACCAGAATAAGATCCGCACCAGAGTGGTATGCCAATCCTGTTCTGGAAGTCATGTAACTAGACCATGATGAACCTACGAACTACGAGGAAGTGATGATGAGCCCAAATTCCGCGAAATGGCTGGAGGCCATGAAATCTGAGATGGGATCCATGTATGAAAACAAAGTGTGGACTTTGATTGACTTGCCCGATGATCGGCAAGCCATAGAAAATAAATGGATCTTCAAGAGGAAGACGGACACTGATAGTAGTGTTACTATCTACAAAGCTCGACTTGTTGTGAAAGGTTTTTCGACAAGTTCAAGGTGTTGAATACAATGATATTTTCTCACTCGTATCAATGCATAACTCTATCCGAATCATGTTAGCAATTGCCACATTTTATGAAATCTGGCAAAAGGATGTCAAAACTGCATTCCTTAATGAATTTATTAAAGAAGAGTTGTATATGATGCAATCAGAAGGTTTTGTCAATCCTAAAGGTGCTAACGAAGTGTGCAAGCTCCAGCGATCCATTTATGGACTGGTGCAAGCCTCTCGGAGTTGGAATATACGCTTTGATGAGTTGATCAAAGCATATGGTTTTATACAGACTTTTTGAGAAGCCTGCATTTACAAGAAAGTGAGTGGGAGTTCTGTAGCATTTCTAATATTATATGTGGATGACATATTGTTGATTGGAAATGCTATAGAAATTCTGGATAGCATGAAAGGATACTTGAATAAGAGTTTTTCAAAGCAAGACCTTGGTGAAGTTGCTTACCTATTGAGCATCAAGATCTGTGTAGATAGATCAAGACGCTTGATAAGATTTTTCAATGAGTACATACCTTGATAAATTTTTGAAATAGTTCAAAATGGAACAGTCAAAGAAGGAGTTCTTGCCTGTGATGCAAAGTGTGAAGTTGAGTAAGACTCAAGACCCGACCATGGCAGAATATAGAAAGAGAATGAAAAGTCATTCCCTATGCCTCAATCATAGGTTCTATAAAGTATGCTATGCTGTGAACCAGACCTATTGTATACCTTGCTCTGAGTTTGACAAAGGAATACAATTTTGATCTAAGAGTAGATCACTGGACAGCGGTCAAGAATATCCTTAGTGAGGTCTAAGGAGATGTTTCTCGATTATGGAGGTGATAAAAGAGCCCGTCATAAAAAGTTACAACGACGCAAGCTTTTACACCAATCCAGATGACTCTAAGTCTCAATATGGATACATATTGAAAGTGGGAGCAATTAGCTAGAGTAGCTCCGTGCATAGCATTGTGGACATAGAATATTTGCAAAATACATACGGCTCTGAATATGACAGATCCGTTGACTAAACTTCTCTCACAAGCAAAACATGATCATACCTTAGTACTCTTTGGGTGTTAATCACATAGCGATGTGAGCTAGATAATTGACTCTAGTAAACCCTTTGGGTGTTGATCACATGACGATGTGAACTATCGGTATTAATCACATATAGATGTGAATATTGGTGTTAAATCACATGGCGATGTGAACTAGATTATTGACTCTAGTGCAAGTGGGAGACTGAAGGAAATATGCCCTAGTGGAAATAATAAAGTTATTATTTATTTCCTTATTTGATGATAAATGTTTATTATTCATGCTAGAATTGTATTAACCGGAAACATAATACATGTGTGAATACATAGACAAACATAGTGTCACTAGTATGCCTCTACTTGACTAGCTCGTTAATCAAAGATGGTTAAGTTTCCTAACCATAGACATGAGTTGTCATTTGATTAACGGGATCACATCATTAAAAGAATGATGTGATTGACTTGACCCATTCTGTTAGCTTAGCACTTGATCGTTTAGTATGTTGCTATTGCTTTATTCATGACTTATACATGTTCCTATGACTATGAGATTATGCAACTCCCATTTACCGGAGGAACACTTTGTGTGCTACCAAACGTCACAACATAACTGGGTGATTATAAAGGAGCTCTACAGGTGTCTCCGAAGGTACATGTTGGGTTGGCGTATTTCGAGATTAGGATTTGTCACTCCGATTGTCGGAGAGGTATCTCTAGGCCCTCTCGGTAATGCACATCACTATAAGCCTTGCAAGAAATGTAGCTAATGAGTTAGTTACGGAATGATGCATTACGTAACGAGTAAAGAGACTTGCCGGTAACGAGATTGAACTAGGTATTGGATACCGACGATCGAATCTCGGGCAAGTAACATACCGATGGCAGAGGGAACAACGTATGTTGTTATGCGGTCTGACCGATAAAGATCTTCATAGAATATGTAGGAGCCTATATGAGCATCCAGGTTCCGCTATTGGTTATTGATCGGAACATGTTCTAGGTCATGTCTACATAGTTCTCGAACCCGTAGGTTCCGCACGCTTAACGTTACGATGACAGTTATATTATGAGTTTATAGTTTTGATGTACCGAAGATTGTTCGGAGTCCCGGATGTGATCACTGACATGACGAGGAGTCTCGAAATGGTCAAGATATAAAGATTGATATATTGGAAGCCTATATTTGGATATCAGAATCATTCTGGGTGAAATCAGGATTTTACCGGAGTACCGGGGGGTTACCGGAACCCCCCTGGGGGTTAATGGGCCTACATGGGCCCTAAGGGAGAAGAGGAGGGCCGGTCAGGGCAGGCCACGCGCCCCCTCCCCCCCTAGTCCGAATAGGACAAGGAAGGGGGGGGGGGCGCCCCCCTTTCCTCTTTCCCCCTTCCCCCTTCCTTCTTCAACAAGGCAAGAAGGGGGAGTCCTACTCCCGGTGGGAGTAGGACTCCTCCAGGCGCACCCCTAGGGGCCGGCCGCACCTCCCCCTCACTCCTTTATATACGGGGGCAGGGGGCACCCCATAACACACAAGTTGATCTTCGTGACCGTTCCTTAGCCGTGTGCGGTGCCCCCCTCCACCATATTCCACCTCGATAATATCATAGCGGTGCTTAGGCGAAGCCCTGCGACGGTAGAACATCAAGATCGTCACCACGCCGTCGTGCTGACGGAACTCTCCCTTAACATTCGGCTTGATCGGAGTTCAAGGGACGTCATCGAGCTGAACGTGTGCTAGAACTCGGAGGTGCCGTAGTTTCGGTGCTTGATCGGTCGGGCCGTGAAGACGTATGACTACATCAAGCGCGTTGTTCTACCGCTTCCTCTTTCGGTCTACGAGGGCGTGGACAACACTCTCCCCTCTCGTTGCTATGCATCACCATGATCTTGCGTGTGCGTAGGAATATTTTTGAAATTACTACGTTCCCCAACATGATGATCATCACACTTTTATTTACTTAAAACTCAATATCTAGAACAAAGATATGACTCTATATGAATGTTTCCGGCGGTGTACCGGGATGTGCAATGATCTAGCATAGCAATGACATCAAAAAAACGGACAAGCCATGAAAACATCATGCTAGCTATCTTACGATCATGCAAAGCAATATGACAATGAATGCTCAACTCATGTATATGATGATGATGGAAGTTGCATGGCAATATATCTCCGAATGGCTATGGAAATGCCATGATAGGTAGGTATGGTGGCTATTTTGAGGAAGAATAATAGGGCTTATGTGTGATAGAGCGTATCATATCACAGGGTTTGTATGCACCGGCGAAGTTTGCACCGACTCTCGAGGTGAGAAAGGGCAATGTACGGTACCGAAGAGGCTAGCAATGATGGAAAGGTAAAAGTGCGTATAATCATGGACTCACATTAGTCATAAAGAACTCATATACTTATTGCAAAAGCCTACTTAGCCCTCAAAGCAAAGTACTACTATGCATTCCCCTAGGGGGATAGATTGGTAGGAAAAGACCATCACTCGTCCCCGACTGCCACTCATAAGGAAAGCAATCAAAGAGCACCTCATGCTCCAACTTCGTTACATAACGGTTCACCATGCGTGCATACTACGGGACTTGCAAACCTCAACACAAGTATTTCACAATTTCACAATTACTCAACTAGCACGACTCTAGTATCACCACCTTTATATCGCAAAACTATTGCAAGGAATCAAACATATCATATTCAACGATCTACAAGTTTATGTAGGATTTTATGACTAACCATGTGAATGACCAATTCCCGTCATCTCTCTAAATAGATATAAGTGAAGCAAGAGAGTTTAATTCTTTCTACAAAAGATATGCCCACGCTCTAACAAATATAAGTGAAGCAAAAGAGCATTCTACAAATGGCGGTTTTCTATGTGAAGAGAAACAGGCAATCCAACTTCAAATGATATAAGTGAAGCACATGAAGCATTCTATAAAGCCACACTCAAAATATATAAGTGAAGTGCAATGAGCATTCTATAAATCAACCAAGGACTATCTCATACGAGCATGGTGCATAAAAAAATGAAAACTAAATGCAAAATACGCTCCAAGACTTGCACATAATGCATAAACGAAACGAATACGAAAACATACCGATACTTGTTGAAGAAAGAGGGGATGCCTTCCGGGGCATCCCCAAGCTTAGATGCTTGATTCTCCTTGAATATTTACTTGGGGTGCCTTGGGCATCCCCACGCTTGATCTCTTGCCTCTCTTCCTTTTCCTCATATCAAGACCTCCTCGTTTAGACACTTCATCCACACAAAACTTCAACAGAAAACTCGGTAAGATCCGTTAGTATAATAAAGAAAATCACCACTCTAAGTACTGTTGAAAACCAATTCATATTTTGTTTTTGCATTGTGTATACTGTAATATAACTTTTCCATGGCTTAATCCACTAATATAAATTTGATAGTTTCATCAAAACAAGCAAACTATGCGGCAAAAACAGAATCTGTCAAAAACAGAACAGTCTGTATCAATCTGAAAATTCACCATACTTATGGTACCCCAAAAATTATACTAAAATTAGAAAAAATAAAGAAGTTTTATATCAAGACATTGCAAAAGTAATCATAACCAATTGACGTTCCAGTTAAAAATGTAAAATCACGCACTACAGCCAAAGTTTCTGTCCTGCACCATACAAACCAACAAGCATTGTAAACATCCTAAAGGCAAACCTTGGCACATTATTTTTATAATACAATAGAATTGTACAATGGGATAATTAGTTTTGATGAAAATTTTCTATAATCAAGATTCACAAAGTTTCCGTGAGCATGAACAAAGTTCAAGGAGCTCCCCCACTTCAACAATGCTTGTCTGTCTCACTTTCACTTTCCTTTTTGAAAAGTTTTTAGGTTCCCATCTTTATTTTTTTGTTTTTAAACTATATAAAAGCACTCAACAGAAATAAATGACTCTCTAAAACTTCCGGGTTGTCTCTCTGGCAGCGCTTTCTTTAAAGCCATTAAGCTAGGCATATAGTGCTCAAGTAATGGATCCACCCGGATCCCAAGGTATATCAAAGCCAATTTTAATTAACAATGATTTGTAATTTAGTAGTGAGCACAAAGTAACATATATCAAGCAATAACGAAGTATAACTCTCTTCCTATGCATCGGCATGTCATAAGAGAACAATTCATGCACACATAGTAAAGGCCAATGCATAGTATAAGCAGTTTCTTGCAATTTCATAGTATGTGAAACATAGAGAGGTGGAGAAATAGTTCTTCTCTCATAATAATTGCAAGTAGGAGCAGCAAGCACATGCATATTACATTCATCAAAATCATTATGTGCAATAGTAAAATGCAACCCATCAATATAATCCTTAATAAGCCCAAATTCTCCGATATAGTGTAGTTTGGAGAATTCAAAAAGATAATAGGACTATCATGCGTGGGTGCTATAGCAACAATTTCATGTTTAACATAAGGAACTATAGCAAGTTCATCTCCATAAGCATAATTCATATTGGCATGTTGGCCACAAGCATAGCAAGCATCATCAAAAAGGGATATTTCAAGAGAATCAACGGGATCATAGCAATCATCCTTCGGTAAGCACGAAGGGGAATTAAATAATGTATGAGTTGGAGGGTTACTCTCATTAGAAGGTGGGAACGGGTAGCTAATCCGCTCTTCCTCCTTTTGTTCTTCGCTCTCCTCATCATCTTTTTCATCTAATGAGCTCACAATTTCATCAATTTCTTCTTCCATAGTTTCTTGCAAAATATTAGTCTCTTCTTGGATAGCGGAGAAGTCCTCAATATATGGTTTAACATAGGCATTAGAAGCATAATTATCATAACAATAATGAAATATGGCAAAAAAAATTCAGATTTGTAAAGAGTAGCATCATACTTTTCAATCAAAGAGGCAATCTCACAAGCACCTTTAAAAGCAACAAATTCTTCAATTTGTTGAACATCATAGTAACTGTAAACACCCTTAGCATACGAAGATACGATTCCATTACCACTAAACAAGCATTGATAGGGTAGGTGTTTCTTAGGGTCTTTAGAACAACAAGTAAACTCATATATTTCACATAAATTCCAAGCATAGCATTGCAAAAGTTGAATTTGACCCCATAATAATTTCCCTTTTTCAGATATACGGTGTCGAACAAAACACGCATGCTCATCTAAAGATTTGCCCTCAACTAAACTAGTGGGGGTTTCAGCACGAGCACAAAGGGATCGAAGATGATCCAAGTAAAAAGCTTCAGGAGTGTGATAGATTTTGAGTGGTTCTTCAACCACTTGTTCAGTAGGTACAACTATGTTTTTGGTATTTTGCGTTTCCTACCCATAGCTAAAGATAGAAAACAACTAAGAACAGAAAATAAAAATTACTTAGTGATAAAGCAAACAAGCACACACGAGAATATTCACCCCACGCTATGACTCCCCGCCAACGGTGCCAGAAAAAGGTCTTGATAACCCGCAAGTATACGGGATAGTTGTAGCCTCTTTCGATAAGTAAGAGTGTCGAACCCAACGAGGAGCTAAAGGTAGAACAAATACTCTCCCAAGTCCTATCGGCCACTGATACGACTCTACGCACGCTTGACGTTCGCTTTACCTAGAACAAGTATGAAACTAGAAGTACTTTTTAGATGTGATAGGATAGGTTTGTAAGATTATAAAGAACACGTAAATAAAAAGTAGGGGCTGTTTAGGTAAAGATGCAATAAAATAAATAGAGCGAGTGTGGAAAAGTGGTGGTAGGAGTTGTGGAATTGTCCCTAAGCAATTGACTATGTTACTAGACCGATAGCAAGTTTTATGTGGGAGAGGCCACTGCTAGCATGTCATCCCTGACTTGGAATTCTATGCACTTATGATTGGAACTATTAGCAAGCAGTCCGCAACTACTAACGTTCATTAAGGTAAAATCCAACCATAGCATTAAGATATATTTGTCCCCCTTCAATCCCGTATGCATCAATTTCTATGCTAGGTTGAAGCTTCTGTCACTCTAGCCCTCCAATACACAGTCCTATCAACATACAACTAACCCTATGGTGTGTATCACGTGCACGCTCATATGATGGGCACCGTAGGACAGCAACATAACCGCAAGAAAATTAAATCAATCATAACAATTCATCAACCACCAATAGGACAACGAAAATCTACTCAGACATCATAGGATGGCAACACATCATTGGAAAATAATATGAAGCATAAAGCACCATGTTCAAGTAGAGGGTACAGCGGGTTGCGGAGAGTGGACCGATGTAGATAGAGGGGGGAAGGTGATGGAGATGTTGGTGAAGATGACGACGGTGTTGGTGAAGATCACGGTGATGATGATGGCCCCCGGCGGCGTTCCGGCGCCACCGGAAGCAAGGGGGAGAGAGCCGCCCTTCTTATTCTTCTTCCTTGACCTTATCCCTAGATGGGAGAAGGGTTTCCCCTCTGGTCCTTGGCTCCAATGGCTTGGGAGGGGCGAGAGCCCCTCCGAGATTGGATCTATCTCTCTGTTTCTGCGTTCTCTGTTTCTTCCCCTTCACCGTTTCCTTTATATCTGGAGATCTGTAACTCCGATTGGGGTGAATCTTTCACCCTGTTTTTTCTCGTAAAATTAGCTTTCTTGTGGCAAAAGAAGGGTGTCAACCGCCTTACGGGTGGCCCACGAGAGTCTAGGGCGCGCCCAGGGGGGAGGGTGCGGCCCCCTGTCTCGTGGCCACCTCGGACACCGTTTCGCGTTGATTATTTCTCCGGAAAATCCCAAATATTCCAAAATAATTCTCCGTCCCCTTTTATCCCGTTTGGATTCTGTTTGATATTGGTTTGCTGCGAAACATAAAACATGCAACAGACAGGAACTGGGCACTGGATCAATATGTTAGTCCCAAAAAATAATATAAAAAGTTGCCAAAAGTATATGAAAGTTGAAGAATATTGGCATGGAACAATCAAAAATTATAGATACGACGGAGACGTATGACCCCTCAACCCTCGAACCCTCGAACCCTCGACGACCCTCGAACCCTCGACCCCTCGACCCCTATTCCTCCTCATGTCGAAGTTATCAGGGAGGGGGTATATCGACCCCCCCCCCTCATGTCGAAGTTATCGGGGAGGTGGTATATCGACAACGACATACCTGGTAAAGAAAAAAAAAGAGGAGAAGGAGAAAGGAATAGAGGCGAAGAAGAAAAAAAATAGAATTTTTTTTAGAAATTACTCTATTTTTTTCTTCTTCTCCTCTTTTTTTCCTGTTCTTATTTATTTCTCCTCTTCTTCCACTCCTCTTCTTCTCCTTCTTCCTTCTTCCTAGCTAGATATATATTTTTTTCTAAAAATATAACTTTTCCATATATAAAACTTTTTCTTCTTCTTCCTTCTTCCTTCTCTTCCTTCTTCCTAAATATATAAAACTTTCCTAAAAACGAAACTAACCTAAAATGCACTAAATCAGAGAACATACATAGATAAAACTTTTCTAAAAATCTAAATTTTGCATATAT
>NC_041385.1:725942264-725944737 GCF_002162155.2 Triticum dicoccoides
GACGAGAGCGATAGCGACAGCGGGGGCGGGCCGGGGCAGGCACGCGGGCGACGGCAACGAGAGCGCGGCGACGGCGGGGGTGGGCCGGGGCAAGGGCTCGGGCGCCGGCGACGGTGACGAGAGCGACCACGATGGCAGGGGCGGGCCGGGCAGATGTGCGGGCGATGGCGACGACGACGAGAGCGACGGCGATGATGGGGGCGGCAGACAGCGACGGGGCAGCCTAGCGGCGTCGATGTGCTCGGCGTCGTCGGGGGCAACTGGTGATGAACTCAGCAAAATTCCTAAGTGCTACTTATATACAAGAGCATTGGTCCCGGTTCGTCCCACGAACCGGTACCAATACCCACCTTTACTCCCGGTTGGTGCCACCAACTGGGACCAAAGGTCTCTTTTCAGCAGCCCAAAGGGCGGGAAGCAGAGGCCTTTGGTCCCGGTTAGTGGCACCAACCAGGACCACGAACCGGGACCAATGCCCCCCCCCCTTTAGTCCCGGTTGGTGCCACCAACCGGGACCAAAGGCCCTGTGCTGCCGGCATCATGACATGAAAGTTTAGTCCCACCTCGCTAGTTGAGGGTGCTCGAGAGTGGTTTATAAGCCCCACTCCCGCTACCATCTCGAGCTCCTCTCAAATGCAGGCTTTCGGGCCTAGACACACAGTATCTGCCTGTGGGCCTACTGGGCCTTCTGTGGGCCTGAATCCTGGCCCATGGGTTGGTTTCTAGTCGTACTCAGGCCGTGGTGGCCCAGTAGGTGGCATTTTTTTATTTTTCCCATTTTTTCTTTGGTACTTTTTTACTTACAACAAAATACTTACTTTTGCTATTTTTATTTATTTTATTATGGTTTATTTATTTATTTTATGATAGTTTATTTTATTTTGTTTCTACATATTTATTTTATGCTTTCTTTTTGTATTTATTTATTTTTTCTACTTTTAACAAAATACTTTCTTTTTATTTTCTTTTTTTATTTTGTTTTTATTTTATGAAAATTCTTTTTGCTTTTTAGTTGCATAAATTCTATATAATTTTAATTTAAATAATACTAGAGGTTTATAAAAGCTTTGTAGTTGATTCCTTTAGTACCAATTCTAAGGCTGTTACAAAGACATTTTATTTGGTACCGGTTCTAAGGCTGGGGCCCCACGAGCATCTTTAGTACCGGTTTGTGACATGAACCGATAAAAAAGTATTTTAGTTGATTCTTTTTGCAGCTGTTTTTTAGTCCCACCTCACCAAGCGAGAGACACTCACAGCGGTTTATAAGCCGTAAGTGTAGAGACGATGAACGAGAGGCGCAGTGCTCACCTACATGTTTCTTAGCTTCAAGCCTTGAAGTAGTTGTGTAGACTGCACAGAGCTATCAGGGTTTCGGACAAAAACTACACATAGCTCCGTGCAGTCTACACGATTTCCTCAAGGCCTGAAGCTAAGCAACGTACAGGTGAGCATTGCCCCTCTCTTTTACTTTTAATAACTTATTACAACTCCGGACTTCTTGTGTGTTCAAAATGCAACATTCGAGATATCAGAGTTTCATAGGGAAACTCGTCTGTTACAAAAAGGACTCGAGATATAATTTTAGTTTCAACAATACTAGAGGTTTTATAAAAGTTTATTTTGTTTTTACTTATTTATTAAAGTTTGTTTTGTTTCTACTTATATTTTCTTTTTTTGCTTCTTTTATTTATTTTATGAAATTTCTTTCTTTTTTGCTTTATTTATTTTATTTTGTTTCTACTTATTGTTGCTATTTTTATTTATTTTATTATAGTTTATTTATTTTACATTATTAAAGTCTATTTTGTTTCTACTTATTTATTAAAGTTTTTTCTGTTTCTAATTATTTATTTTATTTTGTTTCTACTTATTTCTTTTATTTTCTTTTTTTTTAATTTTTTATTTATTTTATGAAAATTCTTTTTGCTTTTAATGTTTTACACACAAAAGCCCTCTCCCTGGCTGGATTGGTACCAGTTTGTGGCCTGACCCGGCCCGACTCTTTAGATACATTCATTTCAGTGATAAGTAATATGAATCAAGAGAGTACCACATATTTTGAATTGTAGCGAACAATTGGGTCATAGGTCGCAATGTTAGTATGACCAAATAAGGTGGTAAGATGATTGTTTCAGACATGTGCCAGCTAAATTCTTAATTACCAGAACAGCACAAAGCACATTTCAATCCAGTGTTTGTGATACCCCATAGTTTTAGTTACACAAGAGACCCGCTCCCTCCCCGCCCTAGGGTTCCCACCCCCGCAGCCGTCGGCGACATAGCTTCCCCGCCGGCGCCGGCCGTCGGGCGCGCGCCTCCCGGCCCGTCCTGTTCCCCTCCCCCTCTTTCCCATCGGCTCCTCCCCTCCCCTCTCCTCCCGCGGCGCGCCCGCGCACGCCCGGAGGGTCCCCTGTGGCCATGGTCCTCGGCCCGGCCTCCCTCCTCTTCCCCCCGCCGTCGCTGGCGAGCT
>NC_041385.1:725945138-725949320 GCF_002162155.2 Triticum dicoccoides
GAGGCTTCTTCAAGCGACGGCGCTAGACGTCCGCGGGATCCAGCGGCGCGGCGCGGTCTCGCGGGGCGGCGGGGTGGCCTGCTCTGGCGGTGCTCCGGCAACCCTCGTTCTGCGCGCGGCGCGGCGGCGGCGGTGCTCCCGTCTCGGGAGGTGGCGCGCGACCGATCTCTTGCCGGATCCGTCCGGATCTAGCTTTGGGGGCCGGCCGGCGGCGCCTGGCTCCGGCGCTTTGAGCTGGTCGGGCGACGCGGGTAGGGCAGCAGCCGGGCGTGGCTGCTGCTCCGGCCGTGGGAGGCGGCATGGGTAGGTCTCGGTGGCCTACCGGTGTCGTGGCGGCTTCACGGTGGCTCGATGGATCTGCCCGTGGCAACGGTCGGCTTCTCCGGCGTCGGTTTGTCTGCGTTCGGGCCGTATCGACCTTCACCCCATCTCCTCGTCGCCCGGGTGCTACTCCCATCAAAGGGCTGGTCCTCTCCTAGCTGCGGTCCACCGCTCGTCTCGCGACCGATGTCGCAGGACAGAGCTCGTCTCGCGCACGATGCAGCAGGACTGAGCTCGTCTCGTGCACGATGCAGCAGGACTGACCTCGTCCCCCTCTCATTGCTGCAGGACCGAGCTCATCTCACACTTGGGGCAGCAGGATGGGTCGGTGGATGCCATTTCTGGCCGACCTATTGGGTCTCGACGCTGGGGGTTGCATAGGGGCGTGAAAGGTGGGACCTTTCCGCTCATCTCTTTCGTTGGGGCGCGGCGGGTCACGGGTGAGGTGGTGTCGAGGTCTTGGATGCTGAGGCGGCGACCCTGGTGGTGGTGGTTGCGCGGTGCTCTTGGACAAAGCCTGTGCCTTGGTGTCACCATGGTCGTGTGGGCAGCGTGGTTGCCGGGGTGTGGCGTTCGGTGGCGGGGAATGTTGGCCAAGGTGAAAACCTGCTCTATCTTCGGACGAACCGGCGGCGGCGAAGATCGTTCCCTTCTTAAAGGCGTCGTCGTGGCTCTCATTGCCTGTCATGCGGCTCCGGGGGAAACTCTGATCCTTGGATTGGGCGGTGGCGGCGCTCCGACATCGTATCCTTCCTGAAGGCGCCGCCTTGGAGCGCATGGTTCGTCATATGTAGCTTCATATCTTGGGGGTGGTAGTGCTAGGAGCGGTGTTGCTGCGCTCAACGCCTTTGTATCCTGTCCTGGGTGTGTGTGTGTGTTGCGGTGGCTTGGCGTGTGGTTGTACTGGATGCTTGTGGTTTGGTGCTTTATATATAAAGCGGGGCGAAAATCTTTTTTGGTAATCCAGTGTTTGTAGCCATCTCTAGGTGGTCCACGGGCATGTTATAATTTTTATTATCTCTGTTGTTCTTTATACTATCACGATTAAAGATGAATAGAGTGGAAGTTTCTCGCAAAAAAGACTACAATCACTAAATAAGAAATAAAATAGGAAACCGTCAATTGAAATTCATTTTTCAAAAAAGAAAAAATAGTACAAAAATATAAGGAAAACCTACAATATCAAAAAAGTGAAAAATAATAATTAAAAAAAGGAAAAAACCTAAGTATTCCAAAGTAATTGGAATCCAAGAAAAGCAAAAGTAATATTTAGTAAAATTATAAAAATTGTGCTCTTTTCACAACTTATTTTTAAGTTTTCTTGAACTTTGTGTCTATTCAAAAAGCTAGGGCTAGTCAACCTAGATGTTAAAATACAATTTCATATGGTATATATTCGGTATTAAAAATGATCATATTTTTTCTATGAACATCACGGTTTACAAATTTTGATTTTGACCAAATTTTACAGGTACTCCTAATTTTGCAAGGAGGTAGTATTTTCTATGAGTATTTATACAATGCCACTTAGTACTACTAAATGGCCTTGTATGAACAGACGGAGTGAGTATGACTTTGTAATTCATGTCGTTGACTTGACTGCCATTTGTGCGGAATCACCACTACATCGTCGGTCATATTAGTTCAAACTTCAAACACAATCAAATTTTCACAAAGGAAAGGTAAAAGCCATTTTAATGTTACAGTAGCGAATAGTTGGCCAAGAGCTGAGCTGGAATTAATTGGGAAAACGAGCTTGAGACACTCAGAGAGCTTTTTTCTTATAATAAAGTTTGAAACAGCGGCATGCATCCCTAGCCGTTAGCCTGCTGGCAAGAGACTTCATAGTTCACACTGTACTCACGCGGACGCCCCACTGTACTGTTCTATACGAGTACATATAATAAACTACGAAATCAATAGTTCGTGTCCTTTCTAGCTAGTTTATGTTCGGCGAGAATCACTCGCTCTTGTCCTTGTGAACACTGATGCCCACATGAACATAAAACAGGAGTCGTTTATATTTCTATATATATGGCGCGGGGCCCTACCCCTTCTGCCGTGGGTGCTGAATCTGCTGATCGACATCCACTGGCTGCCCTTCCCGCAGCCATGAATGCTGGTCCACATCTGCTTAATTTCCATATGCAGGACGGACAGGCTCGAACCACATATAGCCACACCAGACATTTACAACTCGACTAGCAACAGTAACAGCAGCATGTGCTAGTGGCATGCGGGGCAGCAGATCGCATCAGCGGGGCCTCGCTAGCTCAGTGATCATGGATCGCCGGGTAGTTTTTTTTTCTTGAATCACAAACCGTACAACAATTCTTCAACTGTAAATTTTATTTATATAAACAAGTAAATATGTACAAACAGAGCATACAAGGCCGTAAGGCTAAGTCTAACCAATTCCAGTTTCGGGCAACATAAGAATAACTAAGGAGAACTTTTAAACTGTTGGTGTCAGCATCACAGATGAGAATCCACCCAATCCTTTAAGGTTGTCAATTTTTTTTTGCTTGATCCTGTGTTTTAGAAGTGCCAGATCCTGTTTGAGCATGAATTTTCTTGTTATTTGACTTTGTACCTCCCTCCTAAACACTTTACCATTCCTTTGGATCCACATGTTCCAACAGCCAAAAATAATGCTGTCTAAGGCAATTAACTTTGGCAGTCTCTAGCAAAGCAAGCAGTATCTCATCATATGCCGAAGTTCCACTATGTCTGTGAGTAAATATGGCATCCCAACAACTCTGAGCAAAGGCGCAATCCCAAAATAGATGCATCAAAGTTTTCTCAGGTCCTTCATTACAGAAGACACATTCATAATTAACAATCCAAGTGCATAGATGTTCTTTTCAGTAATTCCTTGTATTAACTCCGTCATGAAGCAATAGCCACGAAAATTATTTTGTGTCTGACCCTGCATGCACCCTTCCATAGTCATTGAAAATGATGCGTGCCTCTGTTCCCGTCTTGAGCCAATTATACATTTTAATTGACGAATATTTTCTGTTATTGCATGGGCACAACCATGTATATAGAGTTTGACTGTTGGTGTGCTGGACAATGAGTAATTGAAGATCAGAGAGTTGATTCAAAGCTTGGGCTGAAAGTGGTGTGTGAAAGTGTTTTGACATATCAGATGAGCTGATCATGAGGGCGAGTGAATGATTGTCATTTTTCAGCAAATGAATGTAGTTCAGGAAAAAACTTGTAGCAGAGGTCTATTCACCGAGGAATCATACCAAAATTTATTGTACTTCCATTTGCCAGCCTTGCAGTTTGTCAAAGCCTTGAAATCAGGCAAGATCTTGAGATGGGAATTTCACGAACTTGACCCAATCAGGCTTGAACCTGGCAATTCAGTGGCATAATACTTGTTAGATCAAATTAGTCCCAGGAAGGTTATCTCTCTTGAAGAATTTATGGAGGTTTTTCAAGAGCGGAGCTTTATTATGCAGAGCAATATCCAAAATCCCTAGCCCAGCTTGATCCTTAGGTTTGAAAACCTGCTTGTCCCAAGCAATCAAAGCCGGGCCAGAATTTTCTTCCAAATTTCATCCAAAAGAAGTTCTTGATATATTTATTAAGTTGCTAAATGATGCCTATAGCCAAAGCTAGTGCACACATGAAAAAGATTGAGAGGGCAGAGAAAATAGATTTGATCAGCTACAATCTCCCGTCATATGATAGCAAAGTGGAAACTCCAATCAATCGTCTCTCAACTGCTTGACAAATATGAGTGAAACCTTCATTTCTGAGTCTGTTTGCACTAAGAGGGGCCAATGTATGTGATGGAGAAATTACCAAGTTTACATCCTAGGAGTCCCAATAGCTTATTGAGATCCAAAC
>NC_041385.1:725949488-725964719 GCF_002162155.2 Triticum dicoccoides
AACTAGGACATATATTATAGTTTATCTTGAGACTAGTTTGAGAAGAAAAATGAGATAGAAGATTTATGACTTGTTGGAGTTGGTGTTCCTCGGCAGGAAGGATTAGAATTGTATCATCTACATACTGAATGACCGAGAAATTTTGGGTTGCTTGTGAGTTAATGGGAGCCCGAATAAGATTGGCCTACTGATAGTGTCCTCGATTAAGGGGTACTAACCTGTACGGCCCGCCGTCCATGGGCCAGGCTCATGGCCAGCTCATTACTAAAAGGATGGAATACCGAAGTTGTGAACTTCGGCGTGATCAAGGTGGAAACCTCTGAAGACTTGGCATGTACTTCAAGGATTTCTCTATAGCCGGCGCATTGACAACCGACCATGTGTGTAACCTATGTACCCCCGATGCATATATAAGCCGAGGGGTTTAGTCTTTAGAGGCACGATTACCAGCCTTAGTGTTTAGAACACAATCATACGATCTCGATGTAGATCATCTTGTACTCTGTACTCCATTGCATCAATATAATCAAAGCAGGACGTAGGGTTTTACCGCTTTGAGAGGGCCCGAACCTGATAAACATCGCCTCCCTTTGTACCCTGTTACCATTTTTTTAGGGTTAAGGCAGTAGGAAAGGTTCCTACTACATATATATTAAATATAATAAAGGAACTGTTACATGGTGATAATTACAAAGGTGGGTAGTGAGTCAGGGCTAAGATGGTACAACCACTAAGTATCCTGATGTAGGTTTTGCAAGATGGAAGAGACAACATGTATCTCATGCTCTGGCATTCTATATTGAATGTTGCCGAAGTCACATTTGAACCGATCCCACCAGGAGGCCATGGAAGGCATGACGTGTCTAAAGTAGTTATTGTTGCGCTCCTTCTAGAGGCTCCAAGCAGCAACCAGGAAGATTTCCATGATCATTTTGCGAGGATGCTGTGTCTTCAGTTGTTCAACAAGATCCAACCTATTCCCAACAGTGGCCCAACAGATGTTTAATCGCCGCCAAAAATCCTTGCTGAAAGTGCAGTGGAAGAAGAGATGTTCCACCGTTTCTTCAACGTGAAGACCACATAGCAAGCAATCAAGGCTGGAACCAATGTTGTAATGTCTCCTGTTTAACATGTTCCGTGTATTGAGGCGATCTGACAACAGGAACCAACCAAAGACCTTGATTTTTGGGGTACACTTGGCGCGCCAAAACCAACGGAAGGCCACATGTGTGACCACATCACGAAAGAAAAATTGATAGTACATGGCAGTCTTGAACACGGTCGACCCCCAGCAATATGACCAAACATCTTCATGATCATCAAAAGTCACAGCCGCGACATCAAGCTGTAGGAGCTTGAGCTCGTCATGGGCTTGCATGGAAAGCGGGAGCTAAAAGGTTTCATGCAGGGTGGTGGCCGTCAAGAAGTCCCGGACCGATAAACCTTCATCATGGACGTACGACAAAGCCCTCGGGTACTTATCAGCGTATATAGCATTATTCAATTGTCTTTCCAAAAAAGTGCATATGTACCTTTTTTGATTTGAATGTGAGTGATACCGCGATATATTGGCATTAGGTGAACAAGATCGCGCCACCAAAAGGAGCCGCACACGTTGGTTGCATGGGGGATCGAATCAACATAGTACCTCTCCCAAACCAGCTGCATCCAAGGAATGTCCAATTTGTTGAAAAACTTATGAAGGAATTTCAGAAGCAAACCGTCATTTTGAACCTTCAAATAAAGAATCCTGAGGCCACCACTAGATTTAGGTCGACAGACCATGGGCCAAGCCGCTAGTGAGTTATGTTTGTCACCATCAGCAGTTTTTTTTGTTCCAGGGGTAGTGTCTGCGTATTTTGTCCAACTGAGCAAGGATTTTCGGCGGCAGCCGCAGGGTGCCCATCAGATAGATGGCGAGCGAGGTAATGAGCGAGTTAAGTAAAGCCAACCTTCCGGCATGTGACATGAGGGACATAGCTGCTGTGATCTTTCTTTCTGCTTTGCACACAAATGGTGTCATATCAAGAACCGAAGGTCGAGTGGTTCCTAAGAGCAAACCCAGGTAAGTAAATAGCATGTTGGCTTGAGTGCAACCAAAAGATTGGCCAGATCATTGCATGTATCCGCCGGCGTGTTAATAGGCACGAGTGTGGATTTATGAAAATTGATCTTAAGGACAATGGAGGTGGCATAGTCTTCAAGAATTGGTTTTATCTTTGTCCCTTGGAGAAGACATGCAGGCAAGACTATGATAGTATCGTCCGCATACTGGAGCACCGGATACTTTGCATCGCCTTTGGGAGGGATAGGGTGTCTGATCAGGCATTGATCAAGCGCTTCGTTAATGGCACTCTGCAAGAGATCGGCTGCAATGACAAAAGTAAGGGGAGACATGGGATCCCCTTGGCATACTCCACACTACAATGAAATTGCCGACCAGGTACACCGTTCAAAAGCACAGAAGACTTGCTGGAAGAGAAGATACTTTCCATACAAGCCAGCCATTTGGGTGGAAAACCCATTTTCTTCATGATAAGGAGCATTGCAGAATGTTCAATGGTATTGAAGGCTTTGGCAAAGTCCAGTTTGAGGAGGACAATTTCTTTCTTGGAGGACTGACATTGGTGTATGTACTCGAAAGCCCAGGCCAAGCAGTCATGAATGGATCTTCCATGAAGAAAGCCATATTGATTTTTATGCACCACTTGAAGAATAATGTTCTGAAGGCGGTTGGCCAGAATTTTAGTGATCAACTTCAGACAACAGTTTAGGAGAGCGATGGGCCAGAAGTCATTGACATTGTTAGGTGAGTTAGTCTTTGGAATCAACGTGATATAGACAGCATTGATGCTCTCTAGATTCAGGCCACCTTGGTGAAATTCCTCGCAGAGAAGATAGAAATCCTCTTTGAGGATAGGCCAACACGCTTTCAAGACTGCACCATTGAAGCCGTCGGGGCCAGGGGCACGATCAGGTGGAATTGCCGCCACCACGTCATCAATCTCTTTATGCGTGAATGATGCCACAAGGTTGGCAAAAAGCACATCTCTTTGAGCAGGTTGTCTAAGTTGAATTTCATAGGCAAAGGGTTGGCTTGCCCCATCCGAGCCCTAAAAGCCTCAAAGAGTATGGATTCTTTCCCAGCATGATCCTCAACTATCCCTCCATTGGCAGTTTTAAGAGAGCTTATGCAATTCCTCTTGTAATGTTCAATAGCTACAGTCTGAAAAAACTTTGAGTTCTCATCGCCAAATTGAATCCATCTAATTGTGCATCGTTTCCTCCAGTAGTCTTTCTGGTACTGAAGAAGCCTTAAGAGGTGTTTTTTGAGGATATTGCAAAAATTTCTCTCCGGAGTACTAAGAGGCCAACGATCTTCAATGTTATCAAGTTCCAGAAGGGCTTTCTTAGTGTTTTCAATGGCAACGTTTAGGCGGGAGATTTTCTTGCTCCAGTGCTTGAGTGCATATCTCACATCCTTTAACTTTTGCCCAATTCTTGCAGCAGAGTTGGATTGTCTATTGTACTTAATGGGTTTGTTCCAAGCATGTTCTACGACCTCCATGAATCCATGGTGAGCAATCCAATATGATTCAAACCTGAAGACTTTACTTTTTTGGATCGTTGTTTGAATGATCACAGAGCAAGGAGTATGATCAGAAATTGGCTTCCCTAACAGATTCACCGTTGTATTCGGGAACGAGGTAGTCCAGTTGAGCGTGGTGAAAAACCAATCAAGCTGTTCGAGAAGTGGTTGATGTTGCATATTGGACCAAGTGTATGCTCTGCCCTTGATGGGCAATTCAGTAAGGTTTTGTTCACGAATGAAATCAATAAAGGTGAACATATCTTGGACACTTCCACCCGGTTTGTTGCGATTATCAGGCGAACGGATGTAATTAAAGTCGCCAAGAATAAGCCAATCTTCAGAAGGAGGGATATTAAAATCAAATAACCAGCTTATAAAGTAGCGCGAGGCTCACCTTGACAAGGACCGTAGACATTGGCAAGCTTCCAACAATGATTAGATTGCGTGGAGGTGAACTTTACTCCTAACGCAAAATTCTCTGACAAAAAGACCCTGCCCGTGAAAATGCTACTATTCCAAATCGTAATGATGCCACCAGAAGCGCCATGCGAGGGAATAAACGCAAACTAATTAAAGATGCCAAGGACATCAAGATTTTAAGGTGGCAGCATCAAAGGAGGGCATCTTAGACTCCTGTAAGCAAATCACAACGCATCCACTAGCCTGGATCGCATTTCCAAGCGCTAAATGTTTCTCAGGTGCATTAAGACCGCGCACATTCCAGCAAAGTACATTCCAATTACACAAAAGCATCGAGGGAATAAAAGTTCAGATAACTGCAGTGACAATAAAAGAAACCCACCTACTCTTCAGATAGAGCTGAAGTAGTGAGCTCTTCAGCAGGTACAACACAAAGGTTAGTACCAATGGCCTGCAGAGTGGAAATGGGTGTTGGTGGAGGCAGTGTCGGAGCTGCATCATCAATGCTGGAGGCAGTAGGTACAGGTGCAGCTGAAGTGGTGTCTTCAGAGATCTCCACAGCAGAAGAGATAACTCGAGGCTTGACCTTGGACTTGACAGGGAGCTAATCAGAAGCACGAGTGACCCGAAATCCATCGTACTTGTTGGTTCTGTTGCTTCGACGCAGGGTAGCAGTGTTGATCGGAGCTAGCATATTACCTTTGCGCTGTTTCAAAGCTTGTGCAGTGGTGGGCATAAAGCTTGATCCCTCACCATGCAGTGATAGAGAAGTTAACATGGGTTCAGACATGGTAGTCTCCAATGGAGCAGAGTGTGGGAGCTCAACATCAAGGTGCATCTCATCAGAGCTGGTGATCTCTTCCAGATGTGCAGACGAATCCATAGTTAGGAGCAGAGGAGTAGCCGCAGGCTGCAAAGTCATAGGCAGAGGATCGTGTGTATCAGACAAGCTTGCCTGATGAGTAGAGGTCATAATTTGAACCTAAGAAAACTGAATGCTTCCACCTGAAAGGGACACTTGCATCTCCACATGAACAGACTCCAGTCGAAAACCAAGACCCGAGCTCCATGACCCAAAAGCAGCAACTAGAGGGCGCAGAGCAGAGAAAAGAGCCGCATTGAGCTATTGGCGAGGGACTCGGTTAGTCAGCAGGAGAGACATGAGCACATCTCCTTGCGCAGACAGACCAAAACGCAGACCCTGGCTATGAACTTCAATAGACACAGTGAGCACATCTTCATGACCTTGAACAGCGGGCATCAGGTCCATTGATCACAATCATATCAACAGAGTGAACAGAGTCAGATTCATTAGAGCTCATGATTGAATCATGCCATGCGTGTAGCGCATTGTCCGAGACTTTGTTCTCGGGCACAATGCCATCTTGCACTTGCAGTCCCTGAGCCGCGAGCCAAGCCCGAAAGTTCATGAGAAAAGGCGGTAGTTGAGGCAATGGTGGTGCTGGAGGTGCTGGACATTCTCCCCACCCCACATGATCGTGATTGTGCTGAGCTGCGGGCCCATCCGGCGTGCCATTGGGGGCTGCCGCGTTCTGCACGAGCCAGTTGTGCACTTGTTGCTGGTACAGTTGTTCCGCTGTCAGGTTGGGGCCAAACTGAGGATGTGGGTTCCCGTCAGGCGGCGGTGGTTCCTCACCGGCCGACAACTCCTCAAGGAGGAGCCCATTCCAATCATTGCTCCTGAGGATCTTTATCTGGACAGTCCAGCAGTCTCTCGCGCCACCAAGCTGCCAACCAACAAAACTTTTGGGCACAAGACGCAGGCTCAGGACTCTCGCCTTAAGTAGCATGAAGCGGCGGTCTTGGTGCTATGTCTTGAGCTTGCGTTGGTTTTCCTTGAAGAGGAAAGGGTGATGCAACAAAGTAGCGTAAGTATTTCCCTCCGTTTTTGAGAACCAAGGTATCAATCCAGTAGGAGGCTCCTCAAAAGTCCCACGCACCTACACAAACAAACAAGAACTCGCAACCAAGGCAATAAAGGGGTTGTCAATCCCTTCACAGCCACTTGCGAAAGTGAGATCTGATAGAGATAATATGACAAGACAAATATATTTTTGGTATTTTATGATATAGATTGGAAAATTAAAGATGCAAATAAAAGTAGATTGAAAGCTTAGATGATAAGAGATAGACCCGGGGCCATAGGTTTCACTAGTGGCTTCTCTCAAGGTAGCATAAGTATTAAGGTGGGTGAACAAATTACTGTTGAGCAATTGATCGAAAAGCGATTAATTATGAGATTATCTAGGCATGATCATGTATATAGGCATCATGTCCGTGACAAGTAGACCGACTCCTGCCTGCATCTACTACTATTACTCCACACATCGACCGCTATCCAGCATGCATCTAGAGTATTAAGTTCATAAGAACAGAGTAACACATTAAGAAAGATGACATGCTGTAGAGGGATCAACTCATGCAATATGATATAAACCCCATCTTTTATCCTCGATGGAAACAGTACAATACGTGCCTTGCTGCCCCTGCTGTCACTGGGAAAGGACACCGCAAGATTGAACCCAAAGCTAAGCACTTCTCCCATTGCAGAGAAAGATCAATCTAGTAGGCCAAACCAAACTGATAATTCGAAGAGATTTGCAAAGATAACTTAATCACACAAAAAAGAATCCAGAGGAGATTCAAATATTTCTCATAGATAAACTTGATCATAAACCCACAATTCATCGGATCCCGACAAACACACCGCAAAGAGAGTTACATCAAATAGATCTCCAAGAAGATCAAGGAGAACTTTGTATTGAGATTCAAAGAGAGAGAAGAAGCCATCTAGCTAATAACTATGGACCCGAAGGTCTGTGGTAAACTACTCACAACTCATCGGAGAGGCCTTGGAGATGATGTAGAGGCCCTCCGTGGTCGATTCCCCCTCCGGCGGAGCTTCGACGAAGGCTCCAAGATGGGATCTCGCGGATACAGAAGGTTACGGTGGTGGAAATAGTTTTTCGTGGTCGCTTGTGCTGTTTTCGGGGTACATGGGTATATATAGGAGGAAGAAGTAGGTCGGTGGATGCTCGAGGGGCCCATGAGGGTGGGGGCGCGCCAGGCACCCTCGTGGCCGCCTCACTTGTTTCTTGACTTCTACTCCAAGTCCTCTGGATCACGTTTGTTCCAAAAAGATCGCTCTCGAAGGTTTCTATTCCGTTTGGACTCCGTTTGATATTTCCTTTTCTTCGAAACACTAAAATAGGCAAAAAAACAACAATTCGGGCTGGGCCTCCGGTTAGTAGGTTAGTCCCAAAAATGATATAAAAGTGTAAAGTAAAGCCCATAAACATCCAAAACGGGTAATATAATAGCATGGAACAATAAAAAAATATAGATATGTTGGAGACGTATCAGGCATCCCCAAGCTTAATTCCTGCTCGTCCTCGAGTAGGTAAATGATAAAAATAGAATTTTTGATGTGGAATGCTACCTAGCATAATTCTCAATGTATTTTTCTTTATTGTGGCATGAATGTTCAGATCCAAATGATTCAAAATAAAAGTTCATATTGATATAAGAAATAGTAATACTTCAAGCATACTAATCAAAGCAATCATGTCGTCTCAAAATAACATGGCTAAAGAAAGTTCATCCCTACAAAATTGTATAGTTAGGTCATGTTTCGTTTTCATCACACAAAAATGCTCTCATATTGCACACCCCCGATGACAAGCCAAGAAATTGTTTCATACTTTAGCAATCTCAAACTTTTTTCAACTTTCACGCAATACATGAGCGTGAGCCATGGATATAGCACTATGGGTGGAATAGAATATGATGATGGAGATTGTGTGGAGAAGACAAAAAAGGAGAAAGTCTCACATTGACGAGGATAATCAACGGGCTATGGAGATGCCCATCAATTGATGTCAACATGAGGAGTAGGGATTGCCATGCAACGGATGCACTAGAGCTATAAATGTATGAAAGCTCAACAAAAGAAACTAAGTGGGTGTGCATCCAACTTGCTTGCTCATGAAGACCTAGGGCATTTGAGGAAGCCCATCGTAGGAATATACAAACCAAGTTCTATAATGAAAAATACCCATTAGTATATGAAAGTGACAACATGAAAGACTTTCTACATGAAGAACATGGTGCTACTTTGAAGCACAAGTGTGGAAAAAGATAGTAACATTGCCCCCTTTTTTATTTTTATTTTTTTGGGCCTTTCTCTTTTTATTTGGCCTTTCTCTTTTTTTTAATTTGTCCTTTCATTTTTTTATTTGGCCTTTTTTGGGGGACAATGCTCTAATAATGATGATCATCACACTTCTATTTATTTACAACTCATGAATTACAACTCAATACTAGAAGAAGATATGACTCTATATGAATGCCTCCGGCGGTGTACCGGGATGGGTAATGAATCAAGAGTGACATGTATGAAAAATTATGCATGGTGGCTTTGCCACAAATACGATGTCAACTACATGATCATGCAAGGCAATATGACAATGATGATGTGTGTCATGATGATGAACGGGACGGTGGAAAGTTGCATGACAATATACCTCAGAATGGCTATGGAAATGCCATAATAGGTAGGTATGGTGGCTATTTTGAGGAAGATATAAGGAGTTTATGTGTGAAAGAGCATATCGTATCACGGGGTTTGGATGCACCGGCGAAGTTTGTACCAACTCTCAAGGTGAGAAAGGGCAATGCACAGTATCGAAGAGGCTAGCAATGATGGAAGGGTGAGAGTGCGTATAATCCATGGACTCAACAGTAGTCAAAAGAACTCATATACTTATTGCAAAAATCTACAAGTCATCAAAAACCAAGCACTACGTGCATGCTCCTAGGGGGACAGATTTGTAGGAAAAGACCATCGCTCGTCCCCGACCGCCACTCATAAGGATGCACAATCTAAGAACACCTCATGTTTCAAATTTGTTACATAACTTTTACCATACGTGCATGCTACGGGACTTTCCAACTTCAACACAAGCATTCTTTAAATTCATAATCACCCAACTAGCATGACTCTAATATCACTACCTCCATATATCAAAACAATTATCAAGTATCAAATTGATTGTAGCATCCAATTCACTTCCTATGATAGTTTTTATTATACCCAACTTGGATGCCCATCATTCTAGGACCAATTTTATAACCATAGCAAATACCACATTGTTCTAAAAGACTCTCAAAATAATATAAGTGAAGCATGAGATATTAACAATTTCTACAAAATTAAGCCATTGTCATGCTCTAAAAGATATAAGTGAAGTGCTAGAGCAAAAACTATCTAGCTCAAAAGATATAAGTGAAGCACATAGAGTATTCTAATAAATTCCAATCAAGTGGGTTTCTCCCAAAAGGTGTGTACAGCAAGGATGATTGTGGTAAACTAAAAAGCAAATACTAATATCATACAAGACGCTCCAAGCAAAACACATATCATGTGGCGAATAAAAATATAGCTCCAAGTAAAGTTACCGATAGATGAAGACGAAAGAGGGGATGCCTTCCGGGGCATCCCCAAGCTTAGGCTTTTGGTTATACTTGAATATCTTGGGGTGACACGGGCATCCCCAAGCTTAGGATCTTGCCACTCCTTATTCCATAGTCCATCAAATCTTTACCCAAAACTTGAAAACTTGACAACACAAAACTGAATAGGAAATCTCATAAGTCCGTTAGTGCAAGAAAGAAAAACCACCACATAAGGTACTGTAATGAACTCATTATTTATTTATATTGGTGTTAAACCTACTTTATTCCAACTTCTCTATGGTTCATACCCTACATACTAGCCATAGATGCATCAAAATAAGCAAATAACACACGAAAAACAGAATCTGTCAAAAACAGAACAGTCTATAGCAATCTGTAACTCTCGAATACTTCTGGAACTCTAAAAATCCTACCAAAATAGGAAATCCTGGGCAATTCGTCTATTGATCTACATCAAAAAGAATAAAAAAGCACGTTTCTGTGAATTACTAAAAGTATTTTCGTGCGTGCAAAGTTTCTGTTTTTCAGCAGAATCAAATTAACTATTACCATAGGTTATCCTATAGGTTCTACTTGGCACAAACACTAATTAAAACATTAAAACACATCTAAACAGAAGCTAGATGAAATATTTCTTGAATAAAATCAATTAAAAATATTGGGTTGTCTCCCAACAAGCGCTTTTCTTTAAAGCCTTTTAGCTAGGCATTGATAATTTTAATGATGCTCACACGAAAGATAATAATTGAAACACAAAGAGAGCATCATGAAACATGCGACAAACACATCTAAGTATAACATACTTCCTATGCATAGGCATATTATAAGCAAACAAATTTGCAAGGCAAGGAAAAACTAGCATATGCAAGGAAGAAGAAAGAGACAATAGCAATCTCAACATGACGAGAGGTAATTTAGTAAGATAAAGATTTCTACAACCACATAACATATTCTCAACACGATCCACATGCATGCAAAGTTGACACTCTTCCAAGATAGTGGGATTAACATTAACTAAAGTCATGACCTCTCCAAACCCACTTTTATCAAAAATATCATAAGATTGAACATACTCCAAAAATGTGGGATCTAAAGTTGACACTCTTCCAAACCCACTTTCAATATTATTTCAAACACTATTATCAATCTCATATTCATCATGGGACTTAAATAAATATTTATAAGAAGAATAACCCAAATCATGATCATTGCAACAAGTAGTAGACATAGCAAAACTAGCATCCCCAAGCTTAGGGTTTTGCATATTATTAGCATAATTGACATCAAGAGAATTTATAGTAAAATCATTGCAATCATGATTTTTATTCAAGCAGTTATCGTGAATCCCTTCATAAATTTCTTCATCATAATTTTCAGATTCACAAATTTCAAGCAAAGCTTCATAAAGATAATCTAGTGCACAAAACTCACTAGCAATTGGTTCATCATAATTGGATCTCTTAAAAAGATTAGCAAGCGGATGAGGATCCATAGATCTTAGGCTCTCTGTTTAGCAATAAATAAACAAGTATTCCAACCAAATGAGCAAACGAGCTAAGTAAGACATCAAAGCAAACGAAAAGACGAACAGAAGAAGGGAGAATAAAACAGCAAGGGTGAAGTGGGTGAGAGGAAAACAAGAGGCAAATGGCAATTAATGTAATGCGAGGGAGATGAGTTTGTGATGGGTACTTGGTATGTCTTGACTTGAGCAAAGACCTCCCCGGCAACGGCGCCAGAAATCCTTCTTGCTACGTCTTGAGCTTGCGTTGGTTTTCCTTGAAGAGGAAAGGGTGATGCAGCAAAGTAGCGTAAGTATTTCCCTCAGTTTTTGAGAACCAAGGTATCAATCTAGTAGGAGGCTCCTCAAAAGTCCCACGAACCTACACAAACAAACAAGAAATCACAACCAACGCAATAAAGGGGTTGTCAATCCCTTCACGGCCACTTGCGAAAGTGAGATCTGATAGAGATAATATGATAAGATAAATATATTTTTGGTATTTTATGATATAGATTGGAAAAGTAAAGATGCAAATAAAAGTAGATTGAAAGCTTATATGATAAGAGATAGACCCGGGGCCATAGGTTTCACTAGTGGCTTCTCTCAAGATAGCATAAGTATTATGGCGGGTGCACAAATTACTGTCGAGCAATTGATAGAAAAGCGAATAATTATGAGATTATCTAGGCATGATCATGTATATAGGCATCACGTCCGTGACAAGTAGACCGACTCCTGCCTGCATCTACTACTATTACTCCACACATCGACCTCTATCCAGCATGCATCTTGAGTATTAAGTTCATAAGAACAGAGTAACGCATTAAGAAATATGACATGATGTAGAGGGATAAACTCATGCAATATGATATAAACCCCATCTTTTTATCCACGATGGCAACAATACAATACGTGCATTGCTACCCCTGTTGTCACTGGGAAAGGACACCGCAAGATTGGACCCAAAGCTAAGCACTTCTCCCATTGCAAGAAAGATCAATCTAGTAGGCCAAACCAAACTGATAATTCGAAGAGACTTGCAAAGATAACTTAATCACACATAAAAGAATTCAGAGGAGATTCAAATATTTCTCATAGATAAACTTGATCATAAACCCACAATTCATCGGATCCCGACAAACACACCGCAAAAAGTGTTAGATCAAATAGATCTCCAAGAAGATCAAGGAGAACTTTATATTGAGATTCAAATAGAGAGAAGAAGCCATCTAGCTAATAACTATGGACCCGAAGGTCTGTGGTAAACTACTCATAACTCATCGGAGAGGCCTTGGAGATGATGTAGAGGCCCTCCGTGGTCGATTCCCCCTCTGGCGAAGCACCAACGAAGGCTCCAAGATGGGATCTCGCGGATACAGAAGGTTACGGCGGTGGAAATAGTTTTTCGTGGCCGCTTTTGATGTTTTCGGGGTACATGGGTATATATATAGGAGGAAGAAGTAGGTCGGTGGACGCTCGGGGGGCCCACGAGGGTGGGGGCACGCCGGGCACCCTCGTGGCCGCCTTGATTGTTTCTTGACTTCCACTCCAAGTCCTCTGGATCACGTTTGTTGCAAAAAGATCGCTCCCGATGGTTTCATTCCGTTTGGACTCCGTTTGATATTCCTGTTCTTCAAAACACTGAAATAGGCAAAAAACAGCAATTCGGGCTGGGCCTCCGGTTAATAGGTTAGTCCCAAAAATGATATAAAAGTGTAAAGTAAAGCCCATAAACATCCAAAATGGGTAATATAATAGCATGGTACAATCAAAAATTATACATGCGTTGGAGACGTATCACTTGGCGAGGGTTGTACCAGGAGACAAGAGCACCAAAACCACCAAGAGACTTGTTGATGTAATAATCTGTTTGATAATCGTATGGTAATCCGAAGTACATCAACCCAATCTCAGGCCCAAATGTGGTGGTACGGCGATTGAGCGCTTCATGGTGGGGGGCAAAAGTAATAAGCAAATCTTCGTCCTCAAGTTATAAAGGCATGGCAACAGCAGTATCGTGGATGAAGGAGTCCACAAAACCGAAGATCCTGATTCCAAAAGGGTGATCACTTACTTCAGTGGTGAAGAGCTGGGCCTCATGGAGCAAACCTTGGATAGCCTAACGAATAGCAGCCCGGCGATGCAGAGGCACGTATTCACTAGTCTCCGCAATGGCCAAATAGTCGTGGTTGAGCGGCGGAATGGGGCCAACCACCATCCCGCTGCAGACGACACGATTAGCCGACCCAGGATCAACGGCGAAGCCCAGCGGCAGGAACGACACAGGATTAAGGGGGTAGTTCGCCATGGTGGTGGTGCAAAGGGAGAGCGTCTGAGGCGATGGGTGTGACAGAGGTGGCGAATGGCAGGCGCGGGGCGGTGACGATTGAGGAAACCGAGCAGAAGCGGAATCGTGCAGGGCATTTTTGATATTTTGGGGATATTTAGGGATCCATTTCCAACGCTCTAGCCACCGCTTCCGTCTACAAGATTGTGCCACATGTCCATAGTGACCACAAGCTGCACATCGAACGGCAGACTTTCTCTTGGGTTTTTTGGTGCAAAACAGTGGCAGAAGGAAAGCTGGATGGATTGATAATGGGCGGGTAAGCTGCCTTATTTGGTCCAAGATGTTTTAGAGGAATCCAGGCCAGGAAATTGCTTGCCTTGTGATCAGGAGTAGAGCAATTAATACAAATCACCCGAGCTGGGCAATGAATCTTCTGGTGCCCCCATTGTAGGCAACGTGAACATAAAACCGCCCAATTTTTGTCAATCAGTTCAATCTCTTCCTCAGAGTATCCAGCCTGGGCCCAGTCAACCTTGTAATGGGCCAAAAGACGAGGCGGCCAGTGAGAAAGGGCTGGGGCGTATTTGAAGGCCGATTTTAGAAAACATTATGGCGGGAGAGGATAGGACACATTAATGGGGCAATTAAAGCTTCCCAAACGAAGAAACTATTGATCATTTGCACCCTCAAATTGCGCTTGTCAAATATATTTCTCAATTAAGGATAATGAAGATGATTCCTCAATAACAGGGGACTTAATGTCAGCTTCCAAAAAAGAGCCAAATTGAATTTGAATTCCATGACTGATCGTCGGGCAGGAAGATGACGAAGCCTCATGAGCATGCTTGTTTGAGAAAACCATATGATCAATAGGTATCAAAGAAAATTTGCGTAGCTCGAGGCAGTCACCGAGATTTCAGAAACCCCAAATCCGATTTAATAGCCAGGGGATGTCTTGCAGTTATCTCCAATAATTCTTCATCCGCATGCCAACTCAAAGTAGACGAGGGAACACGATTGAAACGGCCGTTGAACAGATGAAAATGGCAAATGAAATCCGGCCAAATGCGGTCCTTAAGACCGTAGATGAAATGTCCCACCTTGTTGTTGGCAACCGAGAAGCGAAAAGCTCGGGGGTTAATCTTAAGCACTTTGAAGCCAACACTAAAACTCCCAATGCAACATTGGAGAGCAATACCCATCGATTCTTCGTTGAGTGGGACGGAAGCCGACGAAAACGTAACCACAAGGAAGAACTCCTTAGAGTCTTGAGAGGGGGAGAAGTGCACTGTGGAACCATTCTTTCTTCTCACCTGATCTACAAGGGCTAGGCCAGGGAAAAAATTCCAATGCAGGAGTTCTTCCATCTTGAATCAGATTAGACATTGCCATGATTGTTGGTGGAGCAGGTGGAGGATGGGAGGGAGAGGAGAGGAGAGGTGGGAGGCGTCATTAATTGCTATGTACCCTATTACCATTGTTCCTAGACCTACAACTCGACACCTCCTACCCATGATCCGCCGGTTTTAGCACTAACACCTACGTAGCTTCATGTAAAATTGATTGCAAAAAGTCAACTGCCAATACAAAGATGAGGTGTGAGAAAGGATCCCCTCAAAATCCGTTGGGCTTGTTGGCTAGCCATGCGCCTCGCCAGGTAGATATGCAACATGTACCACTAGTAGAAAAACCCCCATTTGTCCCGGTTCGTGAGGGCCATTTGTCCCAGTTCACGAACCGGGACTAAAGGGTCATCACTAAAGCCCCGTCCCTTTAGTCCCGGTTCGCCCAGGAACCGGAACAGATGGGGCTCCACGTGGCTGTTGCCGCTTGCCCGGGCAGGGGGGGGCCTTTTGTCCCGGTTGGTGCCACCAACCGGGACCAAAAGGCTTCCACGTGTCAGCATTTCAGGGTCTGGGTTTTTTGTTT
>NC_041385.1:725964880-725971488 GCF_002162155.2 Triticum dicoccoides
AGGGGGGGGGGAGGTTGGGGGTTTTGTAGGGTTAATTTAGGTGTTTCATATATTGTGTTAGCTAGCTAATAGAGAGAAGTGTCCTCTCTTATCTTCGCGTTTGGTCGATGCTATGTATAGAGAGGACTCGACACGCTAGCTAGCTAGTAAGCAAATGAAGGAAACTATTAAGTATAGAAGATCATCATGAACATATACAGAGAGAAGTGATCGACCTCTCCTTCTCTCCGAGAGATTGGTCGAACAACAAGTTTTCATATATCTTACCGACGGTACTGGCTATATATACAAATTCCTCTTGAATTGCTCGAATGGGATCTTGTGGGAGGAGTTCATTCCGCATCTCCCACATCTAATTTGAATAAGGGGGTCAATACATATATATGAATGAAACTCAACAGAAATGATGGTAATAAAATAAACTTGTGAATATTTTTGCTTACACAAATTCATATTGTCTTTTTGAGTAGCCTCGCCTATTCTTGGCCGTCGCGTTGTAGATGAACTCGGAGACGTAGTATCCACAATAATTATTCATGGCTTCCTGCCACAAGCACTTTATGAGAAATAGAGGTCAATCAAATTGATAATGAAGCATTATAAATGGCATTGATGATAGTAGTTAGAATCAACGTGAGATGCGCGGAACTAGCTAGCTAGCTAGTAGTACTTATTGTCGGGTATTTCATACTAGATCCCGCGGCAATGAAGTAACTTGTGCGGTGGATACTTTCCAAACCCTGCGAGATAAAGAAAACAATTACTTGATATCGTGAAATGAACAAAGTTGCTGATATGGTGCGATAATGATCGATTCAACTTACTTCTCGAGCATTTTAGAAATGTCCGCGTATTCTTTGCGATCTTTTTGTCTCGAGTCTAAGACGCCTACTAGTCCCTGCTCAAGCTTAGTCTCTAGGAGAATATAGTGGAAACTACGCACGCATGCATATAACTCATCAGTTACATTAATTACTATAACCTCGAGTAATAATTAAGGGAAACTGAATATGCACAAGACAATAACACTCACTTGAAGTTGTAAGGAAAGAGTATTGTATCTTTGTTTTGATCTATTACCAACGATCGTAGCAGGTTCTACTCGGTTTCTTTGGCATGAAATTTAACCGTAAATTCATTTATGAGATTTGTGTTAATGAACCCAATATCATACATTTCAGCTCTTCTGCATTCAACGGTCTTCAATCTGCATAATATAGTGAGGATAATTATATATACATGCAATGAAAGAGCTGAGCTAGATAGAGACTTAATGACAAAAGTAGTACTTACAAACAGTAGCAAGTGACCGTTAATTTATCGAGGGCCTTTAGATTGAAAAACTGGAAGAACTCCTCAAAAGTAACAGATAACTCCTCAATTCAAACGAGGTCGTGTTGATCCTCTTTAACTTTCAGCGTCAAAGTATCGATTTTATTCCCAGCTGACCGCGCCTTTTTGCCGGTTTCCATGTACCAATCATGGAATCTTTGCATCATCGTTGTTAGAGTAGTTCCATCTTTGACAAGAGGCTTCCCGTACTCGTATTTGAATTCGTTCGGCTCCATTAATCAAAATGTGCATCGTCGTAATCTCCAGGATTTGTACCGGGCAAGACCCCCGGATGATTAGCGACGATATCGCTAGACACCTTGAGCGGGAGGCACAATTGGTTCTCTTGTTCGCCGAGATGGGGAATTTTTTTCCCAGTTCTTCGTTCTTGTAACCTTTTGTCACTGCAAGTACTTCCCGACCGCTTCGCTTCCTTATATGTCTTTTCAGTAATGCGCTCATAGTTGGTTTGCAGCATAGACGGTGGTGGTTGCTGATGTCTACTACACAACCTTCTTCTTGTAGACGTTGTTTGGCCTGCAAGTGCACAAGTTTGTAGGACAATAGCAAATTTCTCTCAAGTGGATGACCTAAGGTTTATCAATCCGTGGGAGGCGTAGGATGAAGATGGTCTCTCTCAAACAACCCTGCAACCAAATAACAAAGAGTCTCTTGTGTCCCCAACACACCCAATACAATGGTAAATTGTATAGGTGCACTAGTTCGGCGAAGAGATGGTGATACAAGTGCAATATGGATGGTAGATAAAGCTATTTGTAATCTGAAATTATAAAAACAGCAAGGTAACAAGTGGTAAAAGTGAGCGTAAACGGTATTGCAATGATAGGAAACAAGGCCTAGGGTTCATACTTTCACTAGTGCAAGTTCTCTCAACAATAATAACATAGATAGATCATATAACAATCCTTCAACATGCAACAAAGAGTCACTCCAAAGCCACTAATAGCGGAGAACAAACAAAGAGATTTTGGTAGGGTACGAAACCACCTCAAAGTTATCCTTTCTCTTCTATCTATTCAAGAGTTCGTAGTAAAATAACGTGAAGCTATTCTTTCTGCTCAATCTATCATAGAGTTCATACTAGAATAACACCTTAAGACACAAATCAACCAAAACCCTAATGTCACCTAGATACTCCATTGTCACATCAAGTATCCGTGGGCATGATAATACGATATGCATCACACAATCTCAGATTCATCCAACCAACACAAAGTACTTCAAAGAGTGCCCCAAAGTTTCTACCGGAGAGTCAAGACGAAAACGTGTGCCAACCCCTATCCATAGGTTCATGGGCAGAACCCGCAAGTTGGTCACCAAAACATACATCAAGTGGAACATGATATCCCATTGTCACCACAGATAAGCACGACAAGACATACATCAAGTGTTTTCAAATCCTTAAAGACTCAATCCGATAAGACAACTTCAAAGGGAAAACTCAATCTATTACAAGAGAGTAGAGGGGGAGAAACATCATAAGATCCAACTATAATAGCAAAGCTCGCGATACATCAAGATCGTGCCATAGAGAGAACACGAGAGAGAGAGATCAAACACATAGCTACTGGTACATACCCTCAGCCCCGAGGGTGAACTACTCCCTCCTCGTCATGGATAGCACCAGGATGATGAAGATGGCCACTGGTGATGGGTTCCCCCTTCGGCAGGTGCCGGAACGGGCTCCCGAGAGAGGTTTTTGGTGGCTACAGAGGCTTGCGGCGGCGGAAATCCCGATCTATCTTCTGTTCTGATGTTTTTAGGGTACGTAGGCTTATATAGGCGAAAGAAGTCGGTTGGGGGAGCCTCGAGGGGCCCACCAGAGGGTAGGGCGCGCCCAGGGGTGGTGGGCACGCCCCCCTATCTCATGGCTTCCTCGATGCTCTTCTGACATGAACTCCAGGTCTCCTGGATCATATTCTTCCTAAAAATCACGCTCCCGAAGGTTTCATTCCGTTTGGACTCCGTTTGATATTCCTTTTCTTCGAAATACTGAAACAGGCAATAAAACAGGAATATGGGCTGGGCCTCCGGTTAGTAGGTTAATCCCAACAGTAATATAAAAGTGTATAATAAAGCCCATAATCATTCAAAACAGATAATAAAATAGCATGAATGCTTCATAAATTATAGATACGTTGGAGACGTATCAGTTGCTGCAGGGCATCCAAAGTGCGCTTCGCTTTCACCGGATCTATCATCTCCTCCGGAGGTGGATGTCTCTTAGCTCTTTGCGTTGCGAAGTAGTCCCTCACTTGGCCTTGACAGATCTCCTTGTTTTCCTTCTCAGTCATCTCGTATGATAACTTCTCTGGAGTCTTGAGAGATGGACCGAATCTGTATTGCCTCCCGCCTATACTGCTAGACGCCAGAGCAGGCTGAGAGGCTGTGGCTTTCTTATTTAGTTGCTTACAAGGTGGAGGAGAAGGACTGCGACGCGTCGAAGCAGCCGGAGCGGCGGTGGGTCTCTTCCGCCCTTGCTAACAAGGCGGAGAAGGAGGAGGCTGGCTGGTCGGGCACGCCGGCGCAGGCGGAGAAGGAGGCGGAGTGCCGCCACACGCCGTAGAAGGAGGCGAAGTGCCCTAATCACTCGCCGGAGGAGTAGGCGGAGGAGGAGGCGGAGTGCCACCACGCGCCGGAGAAGGAGGCGAAGTGCCCTGATCACTCGCCGGAGGAGCAGGCAGAGGAGGAGGCGGAGTGCCCTGACTCGCCGGAGGAGGAGGAGAAGGCGGAGGCGTCCAATTCGAAAGGTTGATGAGCTCCTTCCTCCATAGTCATGGAGTCTTCAAAGTAGAACCCAGCCGAGTCTCCCCTTCACCGGTAGGGTGGTCAAGCACGAGCTCCTCAAATCCCTCCATTATTTCTTCCACCGTCACCCTAGCATATCCTTCTGGAATTGGACGGCAGTGAAAAGTTGCGTTGGGTTCAGGAGGTCGAACAGAGCTGACAGATGCCTTGACTTTGTACTTCTGCCATTGCGTCATAAGGTGGCAATGTTGAGACTCCGTGATAGCATCTACGGGGTAGCTAGCAGGAGCCGTGAAGATAGGCTCCAGCTGAAGCTGCTCGGTGGAAGCCAAGCCGCTTCTCCGCTGAGATGGAGGGGTAGCTTTGGGGGTGCGGCAGGTCGCTTGCTTCGAACTGCATCTCGTTCCTCTAACTTTTGTACCCTTGAGTGCAACTCCTACAGTTCGCTCTGCTCCACCTTCCTCCTCCTGTCTTTGCATTTGTAACCGCTTGCGTCTGGAAACCCAACCTTCCACGGAACGGAGCCTAGCGTGCCTCGTGTCCGTCCAGGGTGCTCAGGATTCCCGAGGGCCATTTTGAGCTCGTCCTTCTCTTTGTTTGGAACGAACATCCCTTCCTGCGTTGTGTTAATATAGTGCTGAAGCTTCATGAGGGGTATTCGCAGTTGCTCCCTCGTCCAAAGGCACTTCCCTGTTACAGGTTCCAAGGTTCCGCCAACCCCGAAGAACCAAGTCTGGCAACCGTCTGGCCAGTTCAATGTCTCTGGTTCGACCCCTTTATCAAGCAGGTTGTTCTCAGCCTTGGCCCACAACAGTTGGGCTTTGAGGTAGCCACCTGACCCCGTGCGATGGTGATGCTCCTTCTTCGCAGCATTTATCTTGTTTATGGCTGACATCTTCTTACTCCTCTCCAATGTCTTGTTGGCAACAAATGCGTCCCATTGATCTCTGAGCTTCTCGTACCAGCCGATGAATTCTGGTGTCTTTTCTTTGTCGACAAACTTTGCTTTCAGGTCATTCTTCCACTTCCTGAATAGATCTGCCATCTTCTTGAGAGCAAAGGACTTGATCAATGGCACTATAACTGGATTCTCTGGATCGTCCTCTTCCGGTAGGGTGAAATTTACCTTCAGCGCTTTCCAAAGATCAGCTTTCTGTCTATCTTCGACAAAAGAAGCTTGAAGCTCTTCATCCTTAGGCTGATTCCATAGCTCTATGCTGATCGCGATCATGTTCCTAACAAGAACCCCGCACTGAGCAGTAAATGCCTCCTTGGTCCGGAGGGGTTCAATCGGTTGGCCATCGCGCGCGATTGCTGTGATCATGAACCTTTCATCTGATCACAACTTTTTCTTCGGGCCTCGTCTCTTTACCGAAGTTGTGCTGGATCCGGAGGGTTAGAAATAAGAAGCAAGACGGGAGTTAATATGTGTAGATACCAAAACAATGAATCCATCAATTAGCTATACTCAGCACATGCTTAATTAATATATATACCTGGCCGGACTCTGTTCGTTCACTGGAGCCATCATCACGGCCTCCTTCTTGCATCGGTATTCGGTCATCGGTCACGATCTCCTCCGTTGTTCAAGGACCATAGCCTGCTTCTTCACCCTCTCCTTCCAGACCATCGCTTTCGTTGAGATACGACATGACATCGGCTTCGGCTGCGATTATGTCCCCCAACACCCATTTTGCTTCCTCGTCTCGGCCGTGCTCCATAGTTTCTGCAAATGTTACAACATGGCAATTATTATAAAAACATGACAGATGGATATATTAGTGGCAAACGTAGACCTAGCTATAGTTATTCACAACAACGAATTATATTAATTAATGGCCTTGATGCTTCTCTAGGGTTTGGGGTGGCCTCGGTAATGCTTAAAGGGTTCGGGGTGGCCTTGACGACAACACTCTTTTAACTTGGTAAAGGAGGGGGTATATCGACAACGATGACATACATACATGGGAAAAAAATTGTTATCGGGGAGGGGGTATATCGACCCCCCTCATGTTGAAGTTAACGGGGAGGGGGTATATTGACCCCCCCTCATGTTGAATTCCCGAGAGAGTTAGGAACCAGAGGGAGACTCCTCCCCCCTCACGTCTGAGGAGTTTTTACTCCCTCTCTCCCATGAAACATTCATCAAACAAACTTAATACGAGTTTTAACAGAAAACATTCATCGAACAAAAAAAATTGACCAAGTTTTGATATATCATCATCATCATCTACTACAAAAAAAATTGCCATATTCTTTACATATAAACATACAAACATTGCATATTCGACAATAAAATCACCAAAAAAATCTATGAACATTAAAAATTATAACTTTTGCATATTCTTAGAACCCGCGAACCCTCGACCCTCGACCCTCGAACCCTCGACCATAGAACCGTCAACCCTCGACCCTAGAACCCTAGAACCCTCGAACCCTCGACCCTTGAACCCTCGACCCCTCGACCCTCAAACCCTCGAATCCTTAATGACCGTTGAACCCTCGAC
>NC_041385.1:725971970-725972673 GCF_002162155.2 Triticum dicoccoides
GGGTATATCGACCCCCCCCCCCCTCATGTCGAAGTTATTCGGGAGGTGGTATATCGACAACAACATACCCGATAAAAAATAAGAAGAGGAAGAAGAAGAAAAAAAGAGGAGAAGAAGAAAGAAATAGAGAGAGAGGAGAAAATCGAAGAAAAAAAAGAAAAAAAAGAGGAGAATAAGAAAGGAATAGAGGTGAAGAAGAAAAAAATAGAATTGTTCTATTCATTTCTTCTTCTCCTCTTTTATCCCTTTTTTCTCTTCTTATTTATTTCTCATCCTCTTCTCCTGTTTATTTTCCTTCTTCCTAAACTAAACATAAACTAAATTGATCCTAAAACTAAACAAAACTTGTCCTCCTCCCTTTTTCTTCTTCTTCTTTTTTTTCATCCTGAAACTTTATGAACAAAACTATAACAGAAAAAAACAATAAAAATTCTATGAACAAAAAAATTCTATAAAAAAATGACATATTCTTTGCATATGAACATACAAAAATTTGCATATTCTACAATAATATCACAAAAAAATCTATGAATAGAAAAAAATCCTAACTTTTGGACATGAACATACATATATCATCGTCATCATCAGCATCTACTACAATATGAACACAAAAAATCTATATATGTGAACAGGGCCTTCGTGTCATCGGCGTTGGGGCGGGCGGCAGCTTTGGGGCGGGCGGACGGCAGAGTTGGAGCTCCCG
>NC_041385.1:725973100-725974136 GCF_002162155.2 Triticum dicoccoides
CTGGCGGCGTCGATGTCGTCGGGGCGACAACTACAAGATGAGAAGTGAAAATTTTCACAAGTCTTGCTTATATACATGACGCATTGGTACCGGTTCGTGGCACCAACCGGGACCAATGCCCCCCTTTAGTCCTGGTTGGTGCCACCAACCGGGACCAAAGGTCTCTTTTCAGCAGCCCAAAGGGCGGGAAGCAGAGGGCTTTGGTCCTGGTTGGTGGCACCAACCGGGACTAAAGGGGGGGCATTGGTACCGGTTCGTAGCACCAACCAGGACCAATGCACCCCTTTAGTCCCGGTTGGTGCCACCAACCGGGACCAATGGGCCTTGCACAATAGCGTGGTGGTGGGAGTTTAGTCCCACCTCGCTAGCTCAAAGACCCGCACCTGTTTATAAGGTGCGGTGCGCCAACCCTCTCGAGCTCCTCTCTAAAGCAGGCTTTCGGGCCTAATCTATCTCTATGTCCCTGTGGGCCTACTGGGCCTACTACTGGCCTGAATCCTATCCCATTGTTGGGTTTCTAGTTGTATTCACGTCGTGGTGGCCCTTTAGATGGCACTCTTTTTTTGTTCTATTTTTTGCTTTGTTTATTTTATTTTGTTTCTACTTACAGCAAAATACTTACTAGTTTTTTAGTGATTCTTTTTGCTTTTAGGTAATAAAAATTATAAACTTTCTGTTAGTGCCATTTGTTTTCTAATTTGAACAATTTATATTTGAATTTTTGTAAATTTTGCGAATCACTAGTTTTTGAATAGCTTTACTATAAAATAGATTTTTGAGTGATTCTTTTTCCTTCTATTTAATATTACTGTGTTTTATCATTATATTCAAAAACATATTTTGTTATTTTAGTTTCTAACAAAAAATTCTTTATGATAATTCTTTGTGCTATTAAAGTTTCTAAAAAAAATTCTATGAAAATTGTTTTTTCTTTTAATGTTTTGAACAGAAAATACTTTGATAATTTTAGTTGCATAAACTGTATATAATTTTAGTTTCAATAATACTAGAGGTTTTATAAAAGTTTGTTTTGTTT
>NC_041385.1:725974389-725976065 GCF_002162155.2 Triticum dicoccoides
GTTTTTACTTATTTATTAAAGTTTATTTTGTTTCTACTTATTTATTTTCTTTTCTTTTTTGCTTCTTTTATTTATTTTATGAAAATTCTTTCTTTTTTGCTTCATTATTTTATTTTGTTTCTACTTACTGTTGCTATTTTTATTTATTTTATTATAGTTCATTTATTTTACTTTATTATAGTTTATTTTGTTTCTACTTATTTATTAAAGTTTTTTCTGTTTGTACTTATTTATTTTATTTTGTTTCTACTGATTTATTTTCTTTTCTTTTTTTGCCTTTTTATTTATTTTATGAAAATTATTTTTGCTTTTAATGTTTTACACACAAAAGCCCTCTCCCCTGGCTGGTTCATTGATCCCGGTTTGTGGCTTGACCCGGTCCTAAAGACCTCCCTTTGGTCCAGGCTTAGGCTACCAACCGGGACCAATGGTGGTGGGCCAGGAGCGAGGCCCATTGGTCCCGTTTCGTGCCACCAACCGGGACCAAAGGGGCCAGAAGAACCGGGACCAAAGGGGCCAGACGAACGGCCCCACGAGGCCCGGCAGGCCCCCTGGCCTCACGAACCGGGACCAATGGGCCCATGGGTCCCGGTTCATGACCGAACCGGGACTAATGGGCTAACCAGACCCAAACGTATACCCTGTTATCTACTAGCGTACGATCAATTAGAAGTTTTTTTGTGCGCGAGCGTAGTATACTTTGTTGTTAGTGGCGATTGAGTGATGAGGTTAAAACATCTACAACTAGACCCCTCAAACTTTCTTCATATATAGGATAGCTCAGAAAGAGGAGGGAAGAAAAAAATTCCACTCAACTGGATCCAAAATTGTACTTATATGTCAGGTATGTCCGCAAACCCTCAAACTAAGCCCATACGGGAGTTGGATATGAGGGTGTCTGTGCATGTCTGGGGAGTTTTCCACGTCGAACGCGGCCCACCCCAGGCCACATTGCTCTCTCTCTCTCTCTCTCTCCTCACCAATCACATGCATGTGTTTGGACAATTTGGGGGACATGGTTCTGTGCACGGAAAATAGGCAAAGCGGACATGCACAGACACCATCCAGACGCGTCTGTGGACATATAGTGGGTCAAATTAGGGCATCATGAATGTAGATGCACTTTGGTTAACAACTGTAGTGTCTGACTTAGGATATGAATGTTGCCATGGAATATTTGGAAGGCTTGGAATTGTTGGATCGTCGACACAAGATACTTTACATGGTCGCGAGATATATAAGGTACCCTAATTCTACCAGGGGGGTGGGGTGGTGTGTGATTTTTATGCCACAATGGATTCCTTCTGTATTTCAACTCCTTGTATATATTACATGTTTACATCGATTTTCCTGCAACATAGTACACCAAACTTGCTCAACATGAGGTGAGCCTGCTAACCAGGTTTCCTAACTTGAGAACTATCCAAATCCATTCAATAGTCAATGTTTTAGTTGCAAAGTTCTAACATTCACAGAAGTGCTTATCTGAAAAAACCTGACATTGTCAACTCTATCTCATGCACCTCGCTTATATCTTTCGTGTGCTTCGGATGGCCTTGCGACTTGGAGCTCCCGTTGTTGTCAATGTGATTGTCACGTGGTTGAGCTCCTCCAAACTTTCTTAATTCGATATCTAGGTTGATGGTGCCATTGTGTGGCGTTTTGTAACTTCCCCT
>NC_041385.1:725976239-725981467 GCF_002162155.2 Triticum dicoccoides
GGGAAACAACAATCTTGACTTGAGGTATCATGTATGAGCCTCAACTTGGAGACATCAAAACAACTCGAGACCTCACACCTCGACTTACACATAAAGAAGAACCTCAAGAAAGTTAGATTTAGCAAAAACGTTATTCATAATACTTATAATATCCCTAAAAGATAACACATTTTCATTTCAACTATTATTAGGTGATTTTAGTGAATTTTTAAAATTAAATTTCAAATCATTCAAGAGTCTTTAATCATATTTTTCGCTATTTTTTATTTTCTCAGATATGTCCTAAAATTACTTTTGTTTTTTCTATTTTTTAAAAAATTTATAGTTTTCTAATATTTTTTGAGTTGTCTGCAACTTCTGCGAAACTGCAACTATATCAGTTCGGCTGCTATTAGGAGCCAAATTTGTCCGATTTAAAAACTTTAGAGTCCATGTTGTTTCATACTACTGGATTTTGAAAATGAAATATGGAATTGACTATATAGTTGAACTACCAAAAACGATTTTTTTTATTCTGAAAATTGGCTATCAAATGTGAACAATGGCAAGTACTTCGATGGACATTCAAGCTGTCACCTGAGCACGATCAAAGTTTCACCAAAAGAATGTTGAAGGCTTCCTACATACAAAAACGGTAAGGATGTGTTTGGTTCTTGTCACCAAGTGAAATGGCACGGGTCCGTTCCGTTTCTAGGGCCCATTCTTGTGTTTGGTTGATCTGAGGAGCCGGAACCCACTCGTTCCTGAAATGGCATATTCGCTGTTTATGCCGTTCCGCGCGGTCTCTCCAAATCGAGCGGACCACGCGGAATCGCTCCTCTTCCTCCCGCGACTGCATCTCGTGTTCCCTCTTTCCCTTCCTCGTGCGACCTCTCGGGTAGCCGCCGCCGCCGGAAGCACACGCCGCCGACGCCGCCGGGAGCAGGCGCCCCCTCGTCCAGACCGCCCCCCTGCGTGCCCCCGTCAATGAGCTTCCAAGGCGGCCGTGGAGGCCATGTAGGTCGCCGTGAATGAGCTCGGGTCCGCGCGGGTGACAGCGAACTGCATCGGGCCAGGCCCCATCCCGGGAAGCTCCACGCCGCCGCGCTTGACAGAGTAGCTACTCCCAGCGCTGGTCGTTGACCGCGCCTGAACATGCTTGGATCTTGTGCAGGGCTGTTGTTGAACTCTGCGATTTGAGTCTGATTCGTTTCTTTTCTAGTTCTCTGCGAGCGTACAGCCTTCGATTTGTTCTGCAATCTAATGCATGCGTGGATGGATGAACTCACGCTCCTTCGGTTCTCTGCGATTTGTTTCTGGCAAAGCGTGCTCAAGCCTTTTTTTCTTTGAGATGGAGCGTGTATGGATGGATTGGTAGATGACCACTTTATTCAGCAGTTTTGTTTGACTGAACAAATCCATCTCATTCCATCCCTTAAACCAAACATCAAATATAACCATTCCATTCCTTTGAATTGCTTCTACTAAACACAGAGATGGAACCGACCCATTCTAGTAGAACGGAACCATGACATTCCATTACACTTCGTTCCCGAACCAAACACACCTTAAGTACCTCGATAGCCAAGAGCTGACTGAAATAGCTGACCAATCTGCCCTTAAGATTGCTAACAAATCCTGTATAGATACTGAAGGTAATTCCCGCCAAGAAAAAAAAGTACTATACTGAAGTTCTTTATTTTACAGCGACAAGACAGTGAAGTTATATTTGGGAAAAAGATCTTTGGGAATTGGGACACACACTGAAGTAGCTGGAATTAATAGGAAAAGGGGCTTTGGGATTCTGACACACCAGTCTTTTTCTTGTAAAGTTTGAAATACTCCAGACTACAGTGCTAACTTTAGCCTGCTAGCAACAGAGCTCTATCGAGGTCGTTTTGTTCTATGAGTACAGTATATACTCCTGTCCTTCCTGGGATGCTCGGCGATAATCACTCCCATCTTGTCCTTGTGAATACTGATGACTACATGAATACGAAATAGGACTCACATATATTTCATTAATTTTTGAGGATAACCAGAGTAAAACAAGCTGCTCAATGGTTTGATTACATTCAGAAAGCGAAACTACTTTGCGCACGACGGGTCCATGGCCAATTTATGCACGATGCAAAATCAGACGATGTGTACAGCTACAGCAACAGCTTGATTAACAGCATCGTGTATAAATCGTGCAGATGACGTCGTGTGTACAGCAACGTTCTTCAGAAAACATCAGTGTATGCAGGCTAATGGAGACATCAGCAATCATAGCTTGATCTCCGTTGCTCCATGTCCCTCTGGCCCTGCTTAATTTGCGGACAGGCACGAAACCATCTATAGCCACACTAAACATTTACATCTCGGCAGCAGCAACATGTGCTAGTGACAGATATATCTAGCTAGCGCCTCCCTCGCCAAGTGCAAGAGGTTTCTGCATGCGGCACAGTGACCTACTCCCTATTAAAGTTAGTACAAAGTTGAGTCATCTATTTTGAAACGGATGGAGTACTTGCTTAGGATATGCGGGATACTGTGAAGATGTGAAGATGGACTGACGATGTTGCCCACTGTGGTCCTGGAGATCTACTGTACCTAGATTTCCCCATGTCGTGTCCGTTCCTAAGAGGATGACGAACTGCAATGCCGACCTGACCGGTATAACTGCGCCTGCGTGTAGCTAGCTATGGGAGGGCAATTACTCGTGCATGCATGCCGGCCGCCGTGCGCCCTCTGTGTGCGGCGGCGGCATCCATAAATCGCCCTCGTGTATGTGCAGAAAAACAAGAATCACCCACCTACGTCTACAGTCTACTACACTCGAATACTATAGTGCCTGTACCTGTACTGCGGTTTCAAGAGGAGTAGCTAGCTCGCTAGGGTGGCACAGCCAAGTATGCGGATATCCGGCGGGCAGGCGCTGGGGGAGGAAGCGGTCAGCGTGGTGCGGCAGGCGGTGAGCCTGGCGGAGCAGCGGGGGCACAGGCAGGTAACCCCGCTCCACATGGTGAGCGCCATGCTCTCGGCGTCCCCGGCACCGGCATGCATCCTACGCGCCGCCTGCCTCAGCTCCCAGTCCCACCCGCTGCAGCACAAGACGCTCGACCTCTGCCTAGACCTCGCGCTCAACCAGCTCGCCGTGGCCGTGAGCCGCCGCGGTGGCGACCACGTCGAACCTGCGCGGTCGAACGCGTTCACGGCCGGGCTGAAGCGGGCCCAGGCGCACGGTCGCCGGGGCCCCGTGGGCGGCGACAAGGTCGAGCTCGAGCAGCTCGTCCTCTCCATCCTCGACGACCCTAGCGTCGACCGCGTCATGCGCGCGGCCGGCTTCTCGAGCTCTCAGGTCAGGGCCAGCGTCGTTTCATTGGAGCAATCAGCGAGCTTTCCTGATCCGTTTCCCGAGAAGATCGGGGCTGGAGGACAACCATCCCTCCAAACCGCCCCGGAGCTTCACCTGCCAGTCGTGGTCGACGACGTCCCACACGGAAGGTAGTTTTCTAGTTTATCCCATTGACTTTTTTGTGTGTGTGCACATGAAATTCTAGCTTTCTCTCTTCTTAACTAGGGCTTGATGTTTCGTTGCTTTGGCCAGATGACAATGACGCCGAATGTCACTTCCTAAATACAGTTTTTTTCTTTTGCGGGGGACATATATATAGATAGATATAAGATGGTAGTATATTTTGCTGTTCTCCATTTGTGTCGTCGTTGTGATTCATGTTTGTCATGTTTGGCAACCAACCAACTCGATAAAAACTTCTCTCTACTCTCTAGTGAATACGCTAACACCCCCTCCCCACCCCTCCCTCCTCCCACGGTCTAGTGAGTATTTAGCTTTCTCTCTCTAGTGAATGCCCTATAACAGCCCCTTGTCCTACCACGGCTGTAGTGAACAACATAACCCTAACTTTACTTGTATGCTCCACCACCTCTGCCGCTCACAAGTTGCCTCACGATCCTCACCACACCAGTGAAGTCGGTTTCTTCACCTTTGTTGCAGTTGATGATGCTCCTTCAAACAGTTGCCCTAGGTGAGTGAAAATGATTCTTCAACGGTCCAACCTTTCCACTCGGAGGTGCATGTCTATGGTGTCAGTGTGGAGCTAATGAGAGCATTAGCATGAAAAGTGTAATCGTGGCTCTCTTCACTGATACTCCAACCATCTGGACTGGTGGCACTCGATTGTCTTCTACCTTGGTCCCCTCTCCGGTGGCGGTATTTTGGCATGATCTTGAGGAAACTTTACTAGATGTCAGCTTGTACATAATTTAGAGCCACCATGTTTAGGGCTCATTTGATTTAAAGGATTTTCATAGGAACTTTGAAGGATTAGAATCCTTATGAATTTTTTCTATGTTGTTTGTTTGATTCATAGGATTGAATCCCATATGACTTTTTTCTAAGGATTCTTTGTACGACTTCCCATAGGATTCCTAGCATCCACTCAACCTTCTTTAAAAGAATCCTTTGTTTTTCCTGTGATGCAATCAAAGAAACCAAAATCATGTAGGATCAAAAAGGCCCTTATTGAAATCTTCTTTAGGACATGATATGCCAATCCTATGTTTTTCCTATTCCCATGTTTTTAGAATTCTACGAATCAAAAAGTCCCTTATTGATGTCTTCTTCCTTCCTTTGGTTTAGCAACGGGTTGAAGAAGGCAATACCAGTTGCGTTGTTGGTGACTTTGAAAACATCGAACAAGAACTTTCCTATGGTTTTACCTTTTTAAGTTTTCTCCTAGTTAATTTCTACTAGTTTAATTACATAATAATATAACAGTAATTTCCATTGTAAAAATAAATACCCACTCATCCATAAATATATGTTCTCTTTTGCTATTAGCATTATTTTCGAGATGTATCTTTGACCATTACGACTCTATAATTATATGCTAGTAAAAAATATGAATTATTTTATGTAAACATCTCTTTTTATGATGGGCAAAATGATACTTTAAAAAAATCTGAATATATTCTTATTCATTTAAATTCAAAGTTGAAAATGTTGATTGAGCACACTTTGTAAGATGTGAGTGGTGGACCTATGCTTAACCCAGTGAGGGTGGTATTCTTTGTTCATTTGGAGGGTGCTGGATTGTTGGGATTAACATATTTATTCTTTATTTTAGGGGGCAAAATTGAGCCAAATATGATCTACAGCCTCCCTAGGTCTACTACTTAAAAAGTCGAAGGCAAAACAGAAAAATGTATTAAACCCTATATATTTGAATGTAGGGAGTATCTTC
>NC_041385.1:725981623-725987035 GCF_002162155.2 Triticum dicoccoides
ATGTACCTCAATATAAATATCCATATATATGAGATGAAATGTTCATCTCATGTTTCAAAACTAGTCATGAATACAAGAAATGTATATTCATCTATTTTCATACAAAGTATTCATGTATTTTGTATAAAAAGTTCATTTTTTAAATTAGCATGCACCTTCAGATATATATACATTTACTTTGAAAACATATTCAAATATTGACCAAAAATGCAGATTAAAAACATAAAACATAACAGAAAAAAAGAAAAGTAAATACATGAAACAAAAGATAAAATAAAAACAAGGTATAGGAGGCAAAACAGAAAAACAAAGAAAGAAACTTGTTTGGGCGACAATATGTTGATATGGGCGTAGAATAGGATTAGCTGATATTAGTACGTCCGCCTAGTTTCTGAGAAAGATATCTAGGTGCACACAAATAGTTGCCTACTGATCCTATATATATATATATATATCCAAGTAGACGATTCCATTTTAAAGCACATACATGCTTTCACATCATCAAACACATGTAACCCTTTCATTTTTCACTTTCCATCACATGCAAGCCCTTCACATCATCAACCAGAAGCAAGACTTCCCATCATCAAGTGCATGCAACCCTTCCACTTTACACTTTTCACCACATACAAGCTCTTCTGGTCAACCACACACAAGCGCTCTACATCATCAAAAAGTATTCACGAACAAATAATTGAAGCAGAAGTTCATAAGGCACTATACCGTGCATCCACCCGCCACTATACTATTGAGTGTGCTATCGTTCATACGGGGAGAATGTGGTGTGGTATAATTCTTATATATTCCAATTTTATTGCTGTAAATTCCCGCTGGTATTATCTAGTTTGGACAACTTGGTGCATATGCATGCAGCTTCATTAATCCGGTTTAATATTCCCAACAGATTTTGTTTGAAGTAAATATCTTGACATGCACGCTAACTTTCTCTGTGTCCTCTTGCAGTGAGTGTCAAGCTAGCAATGTAAAATCAGGAGCAAGGTGGCCGGCCTTCTTTGGCTGCACCGAGGTAATCCCCACGACGGTGAGCCTTCCTCCGTGGCTCCGCTACTACAAGGATACAACTTGCATCAGATCAACATACTGCAACACCAATCTTCAAGCAAACGTACGTATAACATATCCAGATAGTTAGTCCCATACCAAATCAGCGACGCTTATTTTGGAACGGAGAGAGTACATGTGATGTGTCTACACCATCTCGTTCATGAATAATGATCCGAATACCCCGGCCGTGAGCCGTGACACATGCAGGGTGCTTCCCGCCGTCCGAAGTTCACGGAGCTCACCGCAGACAATCTCAAGATCCTGTGCGACGCGCTTGAACTGCGCGTTCCGTGGCATGGGAACATCGTTCCCGGCATAGCAAGCACGGTGCTCCGGTGCCGATCCGGCGTGACAAGGAGGAGGGTGGGGGACAAGCCGTTCAATTCATTGTCGTCGTCAACAACGACCTGGTTGCTCTTCCATGGAAGGGACGGTGTCGTCAAGACAGCGGTTGCTCGGGAGCTTGCGAGGCTCGTCTTTGGATCCTACACCGACTTCACTGCCCTGCAGGGTTACCCCGACATTGCCGCACAAACCGGCAAACTCGCCCTCAAGAGGCATAGATCACCGGAAAACAATGGCGATGGCAACGGTGGGGACGTTGGAGCGAGGCTGTTCAAAGCGATCGCAGAGAACCCTCACCGCGTTATATTGATCGATGGTGTCGACCAACTGGGTCGCGATTTGGAAACACGCATCAAGAACGCGGTTGCGGGAGGAACACTAATGGGAGGATGCAACGGCGACGTGGTCGATTTGGAGGATGCCATCATAGTGTTGAGCTCTAATGTGTTGGACTCGAGGTCTATGGTTTCCGCTTCCTCCCCACGGGTGAAGCGACGGTTTACCAGGCAGAACTGCGAGGATGGTGACGCCGCGGAGATGGAAATGAGATCTCGTCGTCATCTTAGCTGGGACTTGAACGTTTGTGCAGTTGATGAGGACGAGGAGGAAGGCAGTTTTGACGGGATCATGAATGTCGTGGATGGTGTTTTCCTTTTCAATTAGCTGGAAAATTTCATATCTTTCTAGTTATTTCATATCATAGTTTAATGGCTAATATGAGTTTCGCTATCATAAAATTGTTTTTTGGCTTTGTCATACGTAAGTTGATTTAGATGTTCTACCAGGCCAAGGATCATAGTTTAAAATCTAATATGAGTTTGTCTATCAGAAAACTCTTTTTGGCTCTGTGAATACATAAGTTTCTCATTAAAACTGAGCATGAGTTATCCATTTCCATTAATAGCATAATGTAAATACAACCAGAATTTGTAGACAGGAAGCGAGGAATGGGAGAGAGCGAGTCCAACGCACTGCCATGAAACCCGCTCGCAATCGAAAACACACACTATGAAACAAAAACCTGACAACACCGTACAATAAAACTCATAAAAATAGTAGAACTATCATAAATATAATAATGTTCTTATGTCTAGTTGGATGGTGCCCCTATGCTCAGATCACCTAGGTCTGTCGTAGGAGCATGTTCATAGTGGAGCTAGCCTTCAACATGCATATATAGTGGTCTTCATGCATTGGACGTGGCGGCGATTGCACGCTCACGGACGAGGGCCATGGCTTTGGCCATGTGGCGATAGTCGAAGCATAATTTGGACGCCTCCGCGGGCAAAGTAGTCTAACTACATAATTCCATTTCAAAATCTTGCATATCTTCAAACTTTAGTAAGCTTCGTGTCTCTATGGGAAATAATGGGAAGGAAGTTGAGTTTTCTTTTAATGCATTAAAACATATGAAGGATGACCGATTGGAGGTTTGTCCAAAGTGACCAACTTTAATTTCTACGCTTGATACTGAGGAGGAGGAGGAGGGTGGGGAAACCTCACATAATAGAAGTTGGACTACTTTGTCAATGGCCTAACGGAAGTGGTTTTGGATGAGGTGTTACTTGGGAGCATTTTATGCGATCTAATTCTACATGCATCACACAAGTTCACCTGGAGTATGGTCACTGATTATGGGGCATCTGATGAGGAAATCAATACCATTGTTACACCCACAACCCTGTTGCTATACATACTGGACCAACTACTAGAGCTCACGCGCGCCAATTGAATTACCAGGTACTTTCGTTTCTTGGTAACAATTCTAATGTTCATGAGAATATGATGCTGCCTAAATTGGATATATTTGTGTTAATTACTAATGAAGGGCCTAGCATGGACAAGAGGGATGTACACTGGAGCAGGATCCAACATGGAGATGAAGGCGCGCGTGAAGGGAACCGGAATGGCGTTTCTAGTGCATATTTCAGCACTTAGAAGCCTCCGTGATGACATACAAGGACCTGGACAAAATATACAAGATGCCTCTTCATAAATTCCGTCCATAGCTTATTTTAGGTGCCGCGCTACCTTATTTTTGGGCCAGGCCCATGTAATTTCAAAATACTTGAGTATAGCCTGTTTTTAGAATCCGTATTTGTGGGGAAACAAGAGTTAGGGTTGGTTTCGGACCCCTCCTCCAAGGGTCACGAAATTTCCCCCTCTTCCTCCATATATACATCCCTAGGACGTCGTTTAGACTTTGGGTTTTGTGTAGATCAAAGTTCGCCATAGCTGCAACTTCGCGTCCTTCATTTGTGTTCAACGACCAGACCAAGATGTCACAGAACCCCACTTTCATCAATAAAGATTTCATCTTATATTCGTAATATCCAGATTGCAGTCTCTGTTTCTTGCTTGTTCTTTGTTTGCATGCAGGAAATAGACCCTCGTGGTCAGGTTGATCGTGCTCCGGCGTGGTCAATAACCTCTCGGAGTTGGTTTAGCGATTGCTAAGGCGCAACGTATTCACACATTCGTAGTCAGATCGTGAAAGTCTACACCAAAAATGATAACCACCATCTCATCGAAAGACGGGACACCTTTGCCTCTATGAAGTGGTATCAGATTTCCAGGTTGCTTAGTGAGATATTCCAGTTTTTCATAGTTTAGATTGAGTCTTTTCTTCATACCTACAGTCCACGAAAAAGCCAAAAAAATTAGGGTTAGTTCATCATATCCGAACCAATCTGAGCCTTTACATAATTTTTTTAGAGTTTTGCTTTGTTGAATTTGCGGTTGCATCATCATGTCGAGTTGCTGGTCTTAGCGTCTAGTTACCATAGAATTTCGAGTTCTGGTCACAGATTTTCACGTCGCCGCTACACCATCGTCATCGCCGCCGCCATATACCATCACCCAATATCCGCTGCCAATCCGAGTCCATATACACCCACCGCATACCCGCCATCAATCCGAGTCACATACATCCATCAGGTCACCATCACGCCAATCCGAGTCCACCTCCATCACAGATTCTCCACCAGTCAGTGTTCCACCGCCCTACATATATCTGCCAGCAGTCCGAATTCCACCAGATTCATCTCCGCACCAGTCCTAGTCTGAGTCTAGTATTTGTTACTCTGTTTTAGATTTCCAGATCATGCCATACTACATGTCGTGACAGAGTAGGACTCCCCAACTTCCGTGCCACCCGCAGTAGAAAAATAGTTCCAGTTTCAAAAAGAAAAAAGCTAAGTCTGGAAAATTCTGGCTAGGCAGTTTTTGTTGGGAAACACAGTAATTTCAAAAAAAATCCTACAATCACGCAAGATCTATCTAGGTGATGCATAGCAACAAGAGGGGAGAGTGTGTCCACGTACCCCCGTAGACCGAAAGCGGAAGCGTTAAGTAACGCGGTTGATGTAGTCGAACGTCTTCGTGATCCAACCTATCAAGTACCGAACACATGACACCTCCGTGATCTGCACACGTTCAGCTCGATGACGTCCCTCGAACTCTAGATCTAGCTAAGGCCGAGGGAGAGTTCCGTCAGCACGACGGCGTGGTGACAGTGATGATGAAGTTACCGGCGCAGGTCTTCGCCTAAGTACTACGACGATATGACCGAGGTGGAAAACTGTGGAGGGGGCACCGCACACGGCTAAAGATCAACTTGTGTGTCCTTGGGGTGCTCCCCTCCCCCGTATATAAAGGAGGGAGGGAGGAGGCGGCCGGCCTAGGTGTAACGCCCGGATGATCTTGCTACAGTAATCCCCGCTAATGGTGCCACGTCACCTCGGTTACTGTGGATAAACTCGCGTTAGTTCGGAACCTAGTTCGAATTTCAAATTTAAAACGAAAACAAACAATAAAAGTTTTCAGAAATGAAAACTAAATTGTTCGGGGGTTGTCTAAAATAGCAAACCTAATTATGGTGGGGTGCACAAATTTTTGTAAAATGTTTTGGCATTTTAATTAAACTAAAACAGAAAGCAGAAAAGGAAAATAATAAAAGAAAAGAAAGGAAGAAGAAAAGAGGGAGGGAACCTCCCCTGGCCC
>NC_041385.1:725990144-726030049 GCF_002162155.2 Triticum dicoccoides
ACCCCTGCAGGGAAGTTAATCTATTCGAATAGCCGTGATCTTCGGTAACAGGACGACTTGGAGTTGTACCTTGACCTTATGACAACTAGAACCGGATACTTAATAAAACACACCCTTCCAAGTGCCAGATACAACCGGTGGTCGCTCTACCTCAGGGATATGAGGAGGGGATCGCCGGGTAGGATTATGCTATGAGATGCTATTTGGATATGCTACTTGGAGATGCTACTTGGAGGACTTCCATCTATTCTCTTCTACATGCTGCAAGACGGAGGCTGCCAGAAGCGTAGTCTTCGATAGGACTAGCTATCCCCCTCTTATTCCGGCATTCTGCAGTTCAGTCCACTGATATGGCCTCCTTACACATATACCCATGCATATGTAGTGTAGTTCCTTGCTTGCGAGTACTTTGGATGAGTACTCACGGTTGCTTTCTCCCCCCCTTTTCCCCCTTTCCTTTTCTTTCTGGTTGTCGCAACCAGATGCTGGAGCCCTGGAGCCAGACGCCACCGTCGCAGATGATTCCTACTACACTAGAGGTGCCTACTACTACGTGCAGCCCGCTGACGACGACCAGGAGTAGTTAGGAGGATCCCAGGCAGGAGGCCTGCGCCTCTTTCGATCTGTATCCCAGTTTGTGCTAGCCATCTTATGGCAACTTGTTTAACTTATGTCTGTACTCAGATATTGTTGCTTCCGCTGACTCGTCTATGATCGAGCACTTGTATTCGAGCCCTCGAGGCCCCTGGCTTGTATTATGATGCTTGTATGACTTATTTTATTTGTAGAGTTGTGTTGTGATATCTTCCCGTGAGTCCCTGATCTGATCGTACACATTTGCGTGCATGATTAGTGTACGATTAAATCGGGGGCGTCACAAGTTGGTATCAGAGCCGACTGCCTGTAGGAATCCCCCTTTCCAACTCCTTGGCCGAAGTCGAGTCTAGTCGTTGAAAAACTTTTACTAACATGGCTGTGTGGCCCATGGGCCCACGTCGCCATCGGGAGGTATTAGGATCTTTTATTCCTCGACCTTTACTCTGGGATTTTGAACCCTCTTCTATTCGGGTTAAACGATTTTACTAAAAACTAACTTTAGGTTCTCGAAAATACTTTCTCCCGGAGAGCCCCTTTAGTCCAGATGGTCACCGACTGCACCAGAAGATTTCGGAGATACTCTTTGATATTCTCTCGAGACTTTGTGCCCATCACTTTTGCTATTCCCGACCACCGATAAATCCTTATGGATAACTACTTACACTTGCCATTCTTACGATCATTCCCCATTGTTCTTGTTATTACAAGATACCCGAAGTTTTCTCTATTGTTCCGAGAATACTTCGTGCCTACTGCCTAGCAGTTCTTTGCCACATGAATACCCCTTCAAATAAATCGCCGCACTTGTCAAGTATCCGCTCATCCCCAGTTGTTCATGAGTTTCACAAAAGTCTTCAAAATACTATTCGATCTTCTGAAAATCCTCTAGAGCCTTTGGCTCTTGAAATTCTTGCCTGCTTGCATTATGGTTAATCCCATAAGTCTCGTAGTCTTAATGACATTCCTTGTCATTATCATTTTGAGTCTGTTGACTCAATATGTTGGCGAATGCACGCAATCATCGTTGATCCTTATAAATTACTTCTCCGGCTAAGCTGCCATTCTTTTAACTAGAATTGGTTCTCGACCAATCCAATTGTCGTTGATTGTACCCTAAGGCTATTCAACTTATCCATCCCTAAGCAGAGCATTGCTTCTGCTCCCTTGATTTGGAAATCATATTCCTTTGCATTTGACAATTGAGTTAGTCAGTTGTTTCTATAATCTAATCTCCTTGCATTCTTCTTCCTCTAGTTGAGTACCGATACTCGTATCAGATCCTTTGTGGACCATCAAGTCCTTTGTTGGATTGTTATCCGACAGTGTCCTTCACATTTGATCACCTTGTGAGTTCTTCCCCTGATACATAATGCCTTTGTTAAGTTGTATCCTCTGCTTGGCCAACCATGCTCTGCTTTCGGGCTTGTGTTATTTACTCTTGAAACTTGTGGTATATGTTTCTAAGAAGCCCCTATGGGTTGAACATATGCATTCTCTAAACCGTGTGAACCCGAGAGTTTTCACGAGTTATATTCTTCGGGTGATTACCAGATAAAATTTCAACACTACGACTTCGTCGAAAATGAAAAGTGAATGAAAAGGTATGCATTGGAGAAGTGGGAGTCGACCTTGAACCTTGCGTTCATGCCCATGGACTCGGTGTAGATCTTATCATTAAAGCTCCTCTTAAATTAATTATTCCTTTGGTATAAGTTCATCTTATATCTGGGATCTGGCCTTTTGCAATCGTGGTTCCGACCATGTTCTCCTTTAAATTACGTTTCTCGTGCAGGTTTAAGCACTTGTCTTCTGTAGAGCAATACCCCAGTCCAACCTTTACTTTGATCTTGTGTTGAGTATTACCCCCCTGGTATCTCGAGATTATCATGGTACTGCTTAACTCCTTATGAGTTCTTCATCAAGTGCTACCTTCCCACTGATTCCAATTTTTCGCGGGCTCTGAGTTATTGAACACTCAAAGACACCGATAACTGAACCGAGTCCGCTCTTCGGTTCAACAACTCTTCAGTAAGCTTCTATAAGTACGAGTTTGTACCCGATCACGCCATTCCTAGCCTGTTTGGCTATATCATTGTCGTGATGATCTTAACTGTGCAACCCGGCCCTTATTCTCGGAGCACCAATTTGCGACGATAGCTATGCTTACGTCGATCTTCCTCGTCATACCCTTTCACCTTAAACAACAAGCTTGAGTTCGAGTTTGTGTCGTACCTATGGTTCCAATAACCTCTTGCTTCATCATTCTTTTGACTTGTTGTGATCGCGGATCGATTACATCTTCGTGGAATCTCTCGACAAATGTGTCATGATCACCATCTACATTCTGATGCTCTTCCAGGATATCAATTGAATTAATGATGAGAAATACCATCCTTGCCCTCGATGATTTGTGTTGTCATCGACCTCTTTATTGCGTTCCCTCCAACAAAAACTTGTTTGTGTTCTGTGTTATACCTCGAGTTCCTTGCTACCTAGCATTTGTTCTTCTTTACCATGGAGTATTACCATCTTTTATGTCAAGAAGGTCGTGAGGATTACTCCACCTCTTAAGACTTCTTGGTATGGTGATACTTCTCACCCTCACCATTCTTTCTTGGTACCCGTGTTGTTTCTAACCGGAATACCGACAATTGAACTATGAGGTGTGAATTCAAAACTTCTAGCAACCCCATTGCTTTGAAGTAATGGTCGAGTTTCATTCTAATTCTTTTGTTCGTCAAGTCACCACTCTAACATTGATCGTGCGACCCAACCCATATTCGGGCGCACCGTTCAAACAATGTTTAATTATGTATGTTTTCCTCGAGCATATCCCATTATATTGTTTAATCTGACAGATGTTATCCCCTTATCCACATAATTGTGGAGATCCATCTTTTGGATACCTCGTTGAATTATCGCTGAGTCCATCAGCCACCTCATCATCCTCTCCTTGGGTTAATGATGAACTCTTGTTAACGGAAATCACTTCTTAGTTCATTTCCCGAGAATCTTACAGTGTCATCCCGTCAATTTGTGTTGCACCTTTCTTCTCAGGCATCCTGAGCCTGAGGTATCCTGACACCCCTCATATCTGAATCTCCATCAGATATGATGGTTGGGACAATTTTCCAAGAGTCATGAAGTTGATCCTTTGATGACCCAGTAACATGATGTCATGCCTAGCACCCCCCCCCCCGGCTGGAGGACCTATCATTATAGATTCCTTTTCAGCAAGGTTATCCATTCGTCCATGAGGAAATTGTAAGACTTATTCTACAAGTTATTCCTGATGGATCCTTCGTGTTTCCAAAGTCTGATCTTCACCTGAAGACCATGTCAATGCTATCTCGAAGCATGTCAATGGTACTCCGATTTTCAACAGGAACATTTGAAGCACGATGCTAAATTTTATTTATCACTTATCCTAACACCGTTGTATGGGTAATATCATGAGATTCCTTCCCCCTTACCTAAATGGTTTTCTACTTTATATCCTGTCATGGATATCTTGCTCTGCTTGTCCTTGGGAAGGATATACCCTTGAAAAATGTGTTTAAACATATTTTCCTTTCCATTGTTCTGTTTAATCTGATGATCATATTTTCCTTCCATTGGGTTGTTTAAACCTTTTCTATGATCTATATGATATAAGCAGTAATAATCCACTGCTTGTGCAAACACCTCGATGTACAACTCTGTCAGTAAGACCTTGTTACTATTGTTGATGACATTCCGGTAACCACCGATGGACGGGAACCTTGCCTATTGGTCCGCCTCGTTTCAACGAGCAGGAAAATGGTTCTCTTCGTCCCTCGCCCTTGGTACCAACGTTGTTGCCGACATAGCTGACATGGTACTCCCTGACATGCCTTGCTATCATGACCGTGCAAGATGTCACTGCTCCTATTAAAAAAAAAGAACCACATGGTGGGCCCATAACCCACAGTTTCACAGGATCGAAACCTGACTCTCCTATACACCCTGTTGCCAAAGTTATTCCTATAGCTTGACTTCGTATGTAATTTGCGAGCCACCTTCCTAGTGATCAATTCTGGTATCGGACACAATACTTATTCCTGTTGCTCTGAACCCCATTCACACTCTGTTTCAGGCAATGAACGATTGCCTATCCGCTTGAAACTTCTTATTGCACCGTCTTACTTTGCTCTCGATGTGTTTCATTTGTTCAACTCGAGAGATACTCATATGTTCATACTTGGGAAACCCCCAGAAGATTTTCCCTTGTAACATCCTATCGTTGTAGAGCTGCCCCTTACCTATTCGTAAGTACGATGGAGATCCCGAAGAAAGGATGACAAATTGATCATGGTGACTTGAAGCAGTGAAATGAAGACATCAACGAAAGGGATCAACTTCTTCGAAAGGGAAGCCAAGACCGAGAAGACTCGTTAGGTTTTTCGCTACCAACACCTTCGCCCCTTACTCCACCGCTTAAATCTCGGGACGAGATTTCTTGTAGTGGAGGAGAATTGTGACGCCCGGGTAATCATGCTACAGTAATTCCACGCTAATGATGCCACGTCCCCTCGGTTACTGTTATTACTCTTGCGATGGTTCAAAAACGGTTTGAATTCAAATTTAAAATCAAGTCAAACAGTTAAAGTTTTCAAAAGTCAAAACTAAAATGTTCTAAATGTAACAAATAATTCATAAGTAATGTTGGTGGAGGAACCACATTTTTATAAAATGTCTAAATGCATTCAATTAATTAAAACTGTCGGTAAAACAAATAAATAAATGTGTTGGTATTTTATAAAATACTAAACTATATTATTTGGGGGTTAAACCTTTTTGTGGCAGAGGTATAATTAGTGCTACTATTTAAGATACAACTTTTATATTTTATAAAACAAAAATAAAAGAAAACTGAAAAGAAATAGAATAAAAAAAAGAAGAAGAAAAGAAATAATAATAATGTTTATTAAATAAATAAATAATAATTAAATTAATTAATTGATTAAGGAATTAATTAAGTTAATTAATCATAATTAGATTAACCTAATTAACTAATTAGTTTAATTAAACTGTAATTAGATTAACCTAAACCCTAATTAATTTAAATAGAGAATGACAGGTGGGTCCCACTGGACCCACATGTCAGGGTTGACTCAGTCAACCCCTGTTGACTGCTGACGTCAGCATGACATCATGCTGACGTCATAAATACATTTTTTTGGATTAATTAAATAAATAATTAAATTCCAAAATTGTTAAAATCTTTTAAAAATCGTATCTTTTAATCCGTAACTCGGATTAAAATATTTTCAACATGAAAGTTGCTCAGAACGACGAGACGATTCCGGATACGCAGTCCGTTCGTCCGCCACACCCCTCTAACCTATCGAACCCGCAACTTTCCCCCTCCGGCTCCTCTGCCCGAAAACACGAAACACCGGGAATACTTTCCCGGATGTTTTCCCCCCTTCACCGGTATCACCTACTACCGCGTTAGGGCACACCGAACACCGCGTATTGCCTTGTTATACTTTGTGATGCTTTGTTTGCTCTGTATTCATTATTTCTTCCCCCTCTTCTCTCCGGTAGACTACGAGACCGACGCTGCTGCTGACCAGTTCGACTACGGAGTTGACGACCCCTCTCTCTTGCCAGAGCAACCAGGCAAGCCCCCCCTTTGATCACCAGATATCGCCTATTCTCCTCTATACTGCTTGCATTAGAGTAGTGTAGCATGTTACTGCTTTCGTTAATCCTATTCTGATGCATAGCCTGACATTGTCGCTACATCTGTTGATACCTTACCTGCAATCCTAAATGCTTAGTATAGGATGCTAGTTTATCATCATTGACCCTACATTCTTGTCAGTCTGCCTTGCTATACTATCGGGCCGTGATCACTTGGGAGGTGATCACGGGTATATACTATACATACATACATACTATACAGATGGTGACTAAAGTCGGGTCAGCTCATTGAGTACCCGCAAGTGATTCTGACGAGGGGGCTGAAAGGACAGGTGGCTCCATCCCGGTAGAGGTGGGCCTGGGTTCCCGACGGCCCTCGACTGTTACTTTGTGGCAGAGCGACAGGGCAGGTTGAGACCACCTAGGAGACAGGTGGGCCTGGCCCTGTTCGGCGTTCGCGGATACTTAACACGCTTAACGAGATCTTGGTATTTGATCTGAGTCTGGCTACGAGCCTATACGCACTAACCATCTACGTGGGAGTAGTTATGGGTATCCCGACGTCGTGGTATCAGCCGAAGCACTTCAGACGTCAGCGACGGAGCGGCGCGCGCCGAATTGGACTGGAACGCCACTAGGCTAGGTCTGCTTTCGGCCGCCCTCGCAACGTGCAGGTGTGCTATGGGCGATGGGCCCAGACCCCTGTGCGCTTAGGTTTAGACCGGCGTGCTGGCCTCTCTGTTGAGCCTAGGTGGGGCTGCGACGTGTTGATCTTCCGAGGCCGGGCATGACCCAGGAAAGTGTGTCCGGCCAAATGGGATCGAGCGTGTTGGGCTATGTGGTGCACCCCTGCAGGGAAGTTAATCTATTCGAATAGCCGTGATCTTCGGTAACAGGACGACTTGGAGTTGTACCTTGACCTTATGACAACTAGAACCGGATACTTAATAAAACACACCCTTCCAAGTGCCAGATACAACCGGTGGTCGCTCTACCTCAGGGATATGAGGAGGGGATCGCCGGGTAGGATTATGCTATGAGATGCTATTTGGATATGCTACTTGGAGATGCTACTTGGAGGACTTCCATCTATTCTCTTCTACATGCTGCAAGACGGAGGCTGCCAGAAGCGTAGTCTTCGATAGGACTAGCTATCCCCCTCTTATTCCGGCATTCAGCAGTTCAGTCCACTGATATGGCCTCCTTACACATATACCCATGCATATGTAGTGTAGTTCCTTGCTTGCGAGTACTTTGGATGAGTACTCACGGTTGCTTTCTCCCCCCCCTTTTCCCCCTTTCCTTTTCTTTCTGGTTGTCGCAACCAGATGCTGGAGCCCTGGAGCCAGACGCCACCGTCGACGATGATTCCTACTACACTAGAGGTGCCTACTACTACGTGCAGCCCGCTGACGACGACCAGGAGTAGTTAGGAGGATCCCAGGCAGGAGGCCTGCGCCTCTTTCGATCTGTATCCCAGTTTGTGCTAGCCATCTTATGGCAACTTGTTTAACTTATGTCTGTACTCAGATATTGTTGCTTCCGCTGACTCGTCTATGATCGAGCACTTGTATTCGAGCCCTCGAGGCCCCTGGCTTGTATTATGATGCTTGTATGACTTATTTTATTTGTAGAGTTGTGTTGTGATATCTTCCCGTGAGTCCCTGATCTGATCGTACACATTTGCGTGCATGATTAGTGTACGATTAAATCGGGGGCGTCACACTAGGGGGCGCGCCAAACATAGGGAGTCCTACTAGGACTCCCAAGTCCTAGTAGGATTCCCTTTTCTATTCGGAGTAGGAGAGAAGGAAAGAGAGGGAGAGGGAGAAGGAAAGGGGGGCTGTGCCCCCACCCCTTGTCCAATTTGGTTTGGGTAGGGGGAGGCGCGCGCCACCTCTTGTCCCTTCTTCCCTTTCTCCACTAAAGCCCAATAAGGCCCATTACTTCTCCCAGTAAATTCCCGTAACTCCCCGGTACTCCGAAAAATACCTGAATCACTCGGAACCTTTCTGATGTCCGAATATAGCCTTCCAATATATCGATCTTTACGTCTCGACCATTTCGAGACTCCTCGTCACGTCCGTGATCTCATCCGGGACTCAGAACAAACTTCGGTCATCAAATCACATAACTCACAATACAAATCGTCATCAAACGTTAAGCATGCGGACCCTAGGGGTTCAAGAACTATGTAGACATGACCGAGACACATCTCCGGTCAATAACCAACAGCGGAACCTGGATGCTCATATTGGCTCCTACATATTCTACGAAGATCTTTATCGGTCAAACCGCATAACAACATATGTTGTTCCCTTTGTCATCGGTATGTTACTTGCACGAGATTCGATCGTCGGTATCATCATACCTAGTTCAATCTCGTTATTGGCAAGTCGCTTTACTCGTTCCGTAATACTTCATCCCGTAACTAACTCATTAGTCACAATGCTTGCAAGGCTTATAGTGATGAGTATTACCGAGAGGGTCCAGAGATACCTCTCCGAAACATGGAGTGACAAATCCTAATCTCAATCTATGCCAACCCAACAAACACTTCCAAAGACACCTGTAGAGAACCTTTATAATCACCCATTTACGTTGTGACGTTTGGTAGCACACAAAGTGTTCCTCCGGCATTCGGGAGTTGCATAATCTCATAGTCCGAGGAACGTGTATAAGTCATGAAGAAAGCAGTAGCAATGAAACTGTAACGATCATAATGCTAAGCTAACGGATGGGTCATGTCCATCACATCCTCCTCCTAATGATGTGATCCCGTTCATCAAATGTCAACACATGTCTATGGTTAGGAAACATAACCATCTTTGATTAACGAGCTAGTCTAGTAGAAGCATACTAGGGACAATATGTTTTGTCTATGTATTCACACATGTACTAAGTTTTCGGTTAATACAATTCTAGCATGAATAATAAACATTTATCATGAAATAAGGAAATAAACAATAACTTTATTATTTCCTCTAGGGCATATTTACTTCAGTCTTCCACTTGCACTAGAGCCAATAATCTAGTTCACATCGCCATGTGATTTAACACCAATAGTTCACATATGTATGTGATTAACACCCATAGTTCACATCGCCATGCGACCAACACCCAAAAGGTTTACTAGAGTCAATAATCTATTTCACATGGCTATGTGATTAACACCCAAAGAGTACTAAGGTGTGATCATGTTTTGCTCATGAGATAAGTTTAGTCAACAGGTCGGTCACATTCAGAGCCGTATGTATTTTGCAAATATTCTATGTCTACAATGCTCTGCATGGAGCTACTCCAGGTAATTGCTCTCACTTTCAATACGTATTCAGATTGAGACTTAGAGTCATCTGGATTGGTGTAAAAGCTTTCATCCACGTAACTCTTTACGATGAACTCTTTATCACCCCCATAACCGAAATCATTTCCTTAGTTCTCACTAAGGATAATTTTGACTGCTGTCTAGTGATCTACTCCTAGATCACTATTGTACCCCTTTGCCAAACTCATGTCTAGGTACACAATAGGTCTGGTACACATCATAGCATACTTTATAGAACCTAAGCTAAGGCATAGGGATTGACTTTCATTCTCTTTCTATTTTCTGCTGTGGTCGGGTTTTGAGTCTTACTCAACTTTACACCTTGTTATACAGACAATAACTCCTTCTTTGACTGATCCATTTTGAACTCTTTCATAAACTTGTCAAGGTATGTATTCAGTGAAAAAACTTATCAAGCGTCTTGATCTATCTCTATAGATCTTCATGCCCAATATATAAGCAGCTTCACCGAGGTCTTTCATTGAAAAACTCTTATTCAAGTATCCCTTTATGCTATCCAGAAATTCTATATTATTTCCAATAATATGTCATCCACATATAATATTAGAAATGCTACAGAGATCCCACTCACTTTCTTGTAAATACAGGCTTCTCCAAAAGTTTGTATAAAACCATATGCTTTGATCACACCATCAAAGCGTTTACTCCAACTCCGAGAGGCTTGCACCAGTCCATAAATAGATCGCTGGAGCTTGCACACTTTGTTAGCACCCTTTGGATCGGCAAAACCTTTTGATTGCATCATATACAACTCTTCTTCCAGAAATCCATTCGGGAATGTAGTTTTGACATCCATCTGCCAAATCTTAGAATCATAAAATGCGGCAATTGCTAACATGATTCGGACAAACTTAAGCATCGCTACGGTTGAGAAAATCTCATTGTAGTCAACACCTTGAACTTGTCGAAAACCTTTTGCGACAAGTCAAGCTTTGTAGATAGTAACACTACTATCAGCGTCCGTCTTCCTCCTGAAGATCCATTTATTTAATATGGCTTGTCGATCATCGGGCAAGTCTACCAAAGTCCACACTTTGTTCTCATACATGGATCTCATCTCAGATTTCATGGCCTCAAGCCATTTCATTGAATCTAGGCTCATCATCGGTTCCTCATAGTTCGTAGGTTCATCATGGTCTAGTAACATGACTTACAAAATAGGATTACCGTACCACCATGTGCGGATCGTACTCTCGAAGACCTACGAGGTTCTGTAGTAACTTGATCTGAAGTTTCATGATCATCATCATTACCTTCCTCCCTAATTGGTGTAGGAATCACTCGAACTGATTTCTGTGATGAACTACTTTCCAATTCGGGAGAAGGTACAATTACCTCATCAAGTTCTACTTTCATCCCACTCACTTCTTTCGAGAGAAACTCCTTCTCTTGAAAGCATTCATTCTTAGCAACAATCTTGCCTTTGGATCTATGATAGAAGGTGTACCCAACAGTTTCCTTTGGGTATCCTATGAAGACGCATTTCTCCGATTTGGGTTCGAGCTTATTAGGTTGAAGCTTTTTCATATAAGCATCACAGCCCCAAATTTTAAGAAACGACAACTTTGGTTTCTTGCCAAACCACAGTTGATAAGGCATCATCTCAATGGATTTTGATGGTGCCCTGTTTAATGTGAATGCAGTTGTCTCTAATGCATAATCTCAAAACATTAGTGGTAAATCGGTAAGAGGCATCATAGATCACACCATATCTAATAAAGTGCGGTTACGACGTTCGGACACACCATTATTCTGTGGTGTTCCAGGTGGCGTGAGCTGTGAAACTATTCCACATTGTTTTAAATGAAGGCCAAACTCATAGCTCAAATATTCGCCTCCATGATCAGACCGTAGAAACTTTATTTTCTTGTTACAATGATTCTCTACTTTACTCTGAAATTCTTTGAACTTTTCAAATGTTTCAGACTTGTGTTTCATTAAGTAGATATACCCATATCTTCTCAAATCAACTGTGAAGGTCAGAAAATAACGATACCTGCCACGATCCTCAACACTCATTGGACCGCATACATCCGTATGTATTATTTCCAATAAGTCATTAGCTTGTTCCATTGTTCCGTAGAATGGAGTTTTAGTCATCTTGCCCACAAGGCACGGTTCGCAAGTATCAAATGATTCATAATCAAGTGATTTCCAAAAGCCCATCATCATGGAGTTTCTCCATGTGCTTTACACCAATATGACCTAAATGGCAGTGCCACAAATATGTTGCACTATCATTATCAATTTGGATCTTTTGGCATCAATATTATGAATATGTGTATCACTACGATCAAGATTTTATAAACCATCAACATTGGGTGTATGACCACAGAAGGTTTTATTCATGTAAACAGAATAACAATTATTTTTTGTCTTAGATGAATAATCGTATCGCAATAAACATAATCTAATCATATTTATGCTCAACGCAAACACCAAATAACATTTATTTAGGTTCAACACTAATCTCGAAAGTATAGTCAGTGTGTGATGATGATCATATCAATCTTGGAACCACTTCCAACACACATCGTCACTTCACCCTCAACTTGTCTCTGTTTATTCTGTAACTCCTGTTTCGAGTTACTAATCTTAGCAACCGAACAAGTATCAAATACCCAGGGGCTACTATGAACACTAGTAAGGTACACATCAATAAACTGTATATCAAATATACCTTTGTTCACTTTTCCATCCCTCTTATTCGCCAAATATTTGGGGTACTTTCGCTTCCAGTGACCATTTCCTTTGCAGTAGAAGCACTTAGTTTCAGGCTTAGGTCCAGCTTTGGGCTTCTTCATGGGAGTGACAACTTGCTTGCCATTCTTCTTGAAGTTCCCCTTCTTCCCTTTCCCTTTTTCTTGAAACTAGTGGTCTTGTCAATCATCAACACTTGATGCTCTTTCTTGATTTCTACCTTCGTCGATTTCATCATCACGAAGAGCTCGAGAATTGTTTTCCTCATACCTTGCATACTATAGTTCATTACGAAGTTCCAGTAACTTGGTGATGGTGACTAGAGAACTCTTCAATCACTATCTTATTTGGAAGATTAACTCCCACTTGATTCAAGCGATTGTAGTACCTAGACATTCTGAGCACATGCTCACTAGCTGAGCAATTCTCCTCCATCTTTTAGGTGAAGTATTTGTTAGAGGTCTCATACCTCTTGACACAGGCATGAGTCTGAAATACCAATTTCAGCTCTTGGAACATCCCATATGCTCCATGGCATTCAAAACGTTTTTGAAGTCCCGGTTCTAAGTCGTAAAGCATGGTGCACTAAACTATCAAGTAGTCATCATATTGAGTTAGCCAAACGTTCATAACGTCTGCATCTGCTCCTGCAATAGGTCTGTCACCTAGCGGTGCGGCAAGGACATAATTCTTCTGTGCAGCAATGAGGATAAACCTCATATCATGAACCCAGTCCGCATCATTGATACTATCATCTTTCAACTTATTTTTCTCTAGGAACACATATAAAAACATAAGGAAGCAACAACGCGAGCTATTTATCTACAACATAATTTGTAAAATACTATCAGGACTAAGTTCATGATAAATTAAAGTTCAATTCAATCATATTACTTAAGAACTCCCACTTAGATAGACATCCCTCTTGTCATCTAAATGATCACGTGATCCAAATCAACTAAACCATTTCCGATCATCACATGAGATGGAGTAGTTTTCAATGGTGAACATCACTATGTTCATCATATTTACTATATGATTCACGCTCGACCTGTCAGTCTCAAGTGTTCTGAGGCCATATTTGCATATGCTAGGCTCGTCAAGTTTAACCCGAGTATTCTGCGTGTGCAAAACTAGCTTGCACCCGGTGTATTTGAACGTAGAGCCTATCAAACCCGATCATCACATGGTGTCTTAGCACGAAGAACTGTCACAATGGTGCATACTCAGGGAGAACACTTATACCTTGAAATTTAGTAAGGGATCATCTTATAGTGCTACCACCGTACTAAGAAAAATAAGATGCATAAAAGATAAACATCACATGCAATCAAAATATGTGCCATGATATAGCCATCATCATCTTGAGCTCATGATCTCCATCACCGAAGCATCGTCATGATCTCCGTCGTCACCGGCGCGACACCTTGATCTCCATCGTAGCATCGTTGTCGTCTCGCCAACTATTGTTACTACGACTATCACTACCGCTGAGAGATAAAGTAAACCAATTACATGGCGATTGCATTGCATACCATAAAGCGACAACCATATGGCTCCTGCCAGTTGCCGATAACTTTGTTATAAAACATGATCATCTCATACAACAATTTATATCACATCATGCCTTGATCATATCACATCACAGCAAGCCCTGCAAAAACAAGTTAGACGCCCTCTACTTTGTTGTTGCAAGTTTTACGTGGCTCCTACGGGCTTCTAGCAAGAACCGTTCTTACCTACGCATCAAAACCACAATGATTTTTCGTCAAGTGTGCTTTTTAACCTTCAACAAGGACCGGCCGTAGTCAAACTCGATTCAACTAAAGTTGGAGAAACAGACACCCGCCAACCACCTTTGAGCAAAAGCACGTCGGTAGAACTAGTCTCATGAACGCGGTCATGTAATGTCGGTTCGGGCCGCTTCATCCAACAATACCGCAGAATCAAAGTAAGACGTTGGTGGTAAGTAGTATGACTATTATAGCCCACAACTCTTTGTGTTCTACTTGTGCATATAACATCTACGCATAGACCTGGCTCGGATGCCACTGTTGGGGAACGCAGTAATTTGAAAAAAATTCCTACGATCACGCAAGATCTATCTAGGTGATTCATAGCAACGGGAGGGGAGAGTGTGTCCACGTACCCTCGTATACTAAAAGCGGAAGCGTTAAGTAACGTGGTTGATGTAGTCGAACGTCTTCGCGATCCAACCGATCAAGTACCGAACACACGACATCTCCACGATCTGCACACGTTCAGCTCGGTGACGTCCCTTGAATTCTAGATCCAGCTGAGGCCGAGGGAGAGTTCCTCAGCACGAGGGCGTGGTGACGGTGATGATGAAGTTACCAGCGCAGGGCTTCGCCTAAGCACTAAGACGATATGACCGACGTGGAAAACTTTGGAGGGGGGCACCGCACACGGCTAAAGATCAACTTGTGTGTCCTCGGGGTGCTCCCCTTCCCCGTATATAAACGAGGGAGGAAGGAGGCAGCCGACCTAGGGGCGCGCCAAGCATAGGGAGTCCTACTAGGACTCCCAAGTCCTAGTAGGATTCCCTTTCCTATTCGGAGTAGGAGAGAAGGAAAGAGAGGGAGAGGGAGAAGGAAAGGGGGGCTGTGCTCCAACCCCTTGTCCAATTCGTTTTGGGCAGGGGAAGGCGCGCGCCACCTCTTGTCCCTTCTTCCCTCTCTCCAGTAAAGCGCAATAAGGCCCATTACTTCTCCCGGTGAATTCCCGTAACTCCTCGGTACTCCGAAAAATACCCGAATCACTCGGAACCTTTCAAATGTCCAAATATAGCCTTCCAATATATCGATATTTACGTCTCAACCATTTCGAGACTCCTCGTCATGTCCGTGATATCATCCGGGACTCCAAAAAAACTTCGGTCATCAAATCACATAAATCATAAGACAAATCTTCATCGAACGAATGTTAAGCGTGCGGACCCTATTCGGTTCGAGAACTATGTAGACATGACCGAGACATATCTCCAGTCAATAACAAATAGGGGAACCTGGATGCTCATATTGTCTCCTACATATTCTACGAAGATCTTTATCGGTCAAACCGCATAACAACATACGTTGTTCCCTTTGTCATCGGTATGTTAGTTGCCCGAGATTCGATCATAGGTATCATCATACCTAGTTCAATTTCGTTATTGGCAAGTCTCTTTACTCGTTCCGTAATACTACATCCCTAACTAACTCATTAGTCACAATGCTTGCAAGGCATATAGTGATGAGTATTACCGAGAGGGCCCAGAGATACCTCTCCGAAACACGGAGTGAAAAATCCTAATCTCGATCTATGCCAACCCAACAAACACCTTCGGAGACACATGTAGAGCACCGTTATAATCACCCATTTATGTTGTGATGTTTGGTAGCACACATAGTGTTCCTCCGGCATTCGGGAGTTGCATAGTCTCATAGTCTGAGGAACATGTATAAGTCATGGAGAAAGCAGTAGCAATGAAGCTGTAACGATCATAATGCTAAGCTAATGGATGGGTCATGTCCATCACATCATTCTCCTAATGATGTGACCCTGTTCATCAAATGACAACACATGTCTATAATTAGGAAACATAACCATCTTTAATTAACGAGCTAGTCTAGTAGAGGCATACTAGGGACAATATGTTTTTTCTATGTATTCACACATGTACTAAGTTTCCACTTAATACAATTATAACATGAATAATAAACATTTATCATGAAATAAGGAAGTAAACAATAATTTCATTATTGCCTCTAGGGCATATTTCCTTCAGTTTTTAGACCATTTGTATACTTTTTCGAAAAAAATTGTTGCAGCGTGAAAAAAAAGATTTAGAGTGTGCTCCTCCCTTTTTTACGTGCAACACCATGATTTTGTTAGTGTTCTAGGCTCGCATCTCTAGTATGGTCTAGCCTAGGACCAACACAGTACCGTCGTTGAACGTTTATTCAACTTTGCATCTTTGAATTGATTATTGCTGACATTTTGCCTACCATATCATAAGCCTTCCCAGCTCCACATACATCAACATCGTGAGTTTGACACCACTTGGCAATCTCTCTGTCCAAGCTTTAAGAGTTGACTACAAAGGTTGCTGGTCACCACCTGCTGCTGGGTAAGAACTAGTAAGAATTTGAGATTTGCTTGATGGATTTGTGACACCACACCACCACCAGTTTCTAGTAGTGTGTAGGATCATATTCTTGTGTGTTTCTAATGCTGCTTACCATGGCAGGATCACTAGCCGACGAGATTGACTGGGAGAACATGACGAAGAAGGAGCTTCATGATAAATTCCGGCAAATGTTGAGTCAACGGGTGGAAGACGTGATAGCCAGCTTTGGAAAGTCACTGGAGAGGATGGATGACATTGAGAAGACAATTGACACCAAGTTGGACGCCAAATTCGATGAAGTACTTGCACATCTACCACAACCACCACCCACATATGTTGCACCATACCAACAACATCAACAACCACCTCGACGCCTCAATCCAGCAGGGCGAGCGCAGCATGTTCCTCTTGAGCAAGGACAAACTTCTGGTGCCACTGCTACTACTGTTGATGCTTCAGTAGCTCCTGCTGCTACTGCAGAGATGGAGGACTATTATGAGGATGAGGTTGATCAAAATCAGAACTACGTGCAACCACCAGCAGCACGACCACAATGTCGTCCCCATGCTTATAATCTCAACGGTAGGGCTGCAGCACCACCTAAAGTACGAGATTGACTATCTTCCTAAACTCAAATTGAATATTCCACCGTTTGAGGGTAGATACATTCCTGATGTATATCTTACTTGGGAGTTAGAAACTGAACAATGTTTCACATGCTTACAATATCCTGAGGATAGACGTCTTGCTGCTGTTGTTTGTGAATTCACTAGTTTTGCTTCTGTTTGGTGGTCTGAACATTGTAGATTATATCATGATAATATTCCTACTACTGGGGCTGCTTTGAAAAGTGCTAGGCGTACTCGCTGGGTTCCACCATATTATCAATGTGAATTACTTCAAAAATTGCAGTGCTTAAGAAAAGGACAAAATTCTATAGAAGAATATTACCAGGAATTGCAAACTGGCATGATTAGATGTGGTATTGTTGAGGATAATGAAGCTATGCTTGCACGTTTTATGGGTGGGTTTAATAGAGAGATTCAAACCATTCTAGAGTATAACGAGTATAATAATATCACTTATTTATTCCATCTTTCTTGTAAAGCTGAATATGAAGTGCTGGATCGACAGGCATTGGCACGAGCCAACTTTTCTGCAGGTCGACCTTCATCTTGGACACCGCGGGCATCCTCTACTTCCACACATTGTACTACACTGGCACCTCCATCAGCTGCCACCTCCAGCCGTGATACAAGAAAGCAGGCACAACCACCACTATCTGCCAAGAGCACACCTGCCGGGCCTGCATAGAGCTCTTCTTCTTCTAAGGTATCAATGGGGCACACAAGTGATATTATTTGTCGTAGTTGTAAGGGAAGAGGTCATTATGCGAGAGAATGCAAATCTCAGCGTGTGATGATTGCTACTAAGGATGGTGGGTATGAGTATGCTAGTGATTATGATGAGGAGACTTTGGCTCTTATTACAAGTGAAGAACACAGTGGAGATGAGTCTGATCATGAGACACAATACATGGCTATTGAAGATGCTGATAGGCATGAAAGTTTAGTTGTTAAACGTGTTTTGAGTGTGCAGGTCACACAAGCTGAGCAAAATCAGAGGCATAATTTGTTCCATACAAAGGTAGTTGTGAAGGAACGTTCTATTTGTGGCATCATTAATGGAGGGAGTTGCAATAACTTGGCTAGCATGGAGATGGTGGAGAAGCTATCTCTCACCACAAGACAACATCCACATCCTTACTACATCCAATGGTTCAACAACAGCGGCAAGGTTAAGATAATACGTACTGTTCGTGTGCATTTTAGTATCTCTACATATGCTGATTATGTTGATTGTGATGTGGTACCCATGCAAGCATGTTCCTTATTACTTGGTAGACCATGGCAATTTGATAAAAAAAATCTGTACACCATGGTAGAAACAATTAGTATATTCTTGTTCATAAGGATAGACAAATTACTTTGCTTCCTATTTCTCCTGATTCCATTTTGAAAGATGATATTAATAGATCTAATAAAGAAAAACAAGAGAAAAATAAGAGTGAAAATTAGATCGTGGCAAAAGAATTTGAGCAACAAATGAAGCCTAATAATAATCCATCTAGTGTTGCTTCTAAAATTAAATTGAAAAGTGCATGTTTACTTGCCACCAAATCTGATATTGATGAGCTAGATTTCAGCAAATCTCTTTGCTATGCTTTTGTGTGCAAAGAGGCATTATTTTCATTCGCGGACATGCCTTCCTCTTTGCCTCCTGCTGTCACTAACATGTTGTAGGAGTTCGCTGAAGTCTTTCCACAAGACGTGCCACCGGGATTACCGCCTATTCGAGGGACTGAGCATCAGTTTGACTTAATTCACGGTGCTTCGCTGCCAAACCGTGCGCCATACTGTACCAATCCATAGGAAACAAAGGATATCATGCGTCAAGTACAGGAGCTTCTTGACAAAGGTTATATACGCGAATCTCTTAGTCCTTGTGTTGTTCCTATTATATTAGTGCCAAAAAAAGATGGTACGTCGCGTATGTGTGTTAATTGTAGACGCATTAATAATATTACTATTCGTTATCATCATACTATTCCTAGGCTAGAAGATATGCTTGATGAATTGAGTGGTTCTACAATATTCTTCAAAGTTGATTTGCATACTGGATACCATCAAATTCGTATGAAATTGGGAGATGAGTGAAAAACATCATTTAAAACTAAGTTTGGTTTATATGAGTGGTTAGTCATGCATTTTGGGTTAACTAATGCACCTAGTACTTTCATGAGATTAATGAATGAAGTTTTATGTGCTTTCATTGGATGATTTGTAGTATTCTATTTTGATGATATAATAATTTATTGGAAATCTTTGGAAGAACATTTGGAACATTTACGTGTTGTTTTTGTTGCTCTTCATGATGCACATTTGTTTTGTAACCTTGGGAAGTGCACCTTTTGCACCGACCGGATATCTTTTCTTGGCTATGTTGTTACTCCACAGGGAATTGAAGTTGATAAAGCCAAGATTGAAGCTATTGAGAGTTGACCGTACCCAAATCGGTCACACGAGTGCGGAGTTTTCTTGGACTCGCTGGTTTCTATAGGCGTTTTGTGAGAGATTTTAGCACCATTGCTGCACCTCTCAATGAGCTTACAAAGAAGAATGTGCCTTTTGTTTGGTGTACCGCATAGGAAGAAGCCTTCATGGTATTGAAAGATAAGTTGACACATGCTCCTTTACTCCAACTTCCTGATTTTAATAAGACTTTTGAGATTGAATGCGATGCTTGTGGAATTGGATTAGGAGGTGTGTTATTACAAGATGGTAAACCTATTGCATACTTTTCTGAAAAATCGAATGGGCCTAGTCTAAATTATTCTACTTATGATAAGGAGTTATATGCTCTTGTTCGGACTTTGGAAGCATGGTAACATTATTTATGGCTGAAAGAATTTATTATACATTCTGATCATGAATCTTTCAAACATATTAAAATTCAAGCAAAGCTGAACCATAGACATGCTAAATGGGTTGAATTCATTGAGACTTTCCATTATCTCATTAAACACAAAAAGGGTAAAGAAAATGTTATTGTTGATGCATTGTCTTGTCGTTATACCATGCTTTCACAACTTGACTTTAAAATATTTGGTTTGGAGACCATCAAAGATCAATATGTGTATGATGCTGAATTTAAAGATGTATTGTAGAATTGAAACAAAGGTAGAACATGGAACAAGTGCATCGTTAATGATGGATTTGTGTCTCGTGCTAACAAGCTATGCCTTCCAGCTAGCTACGTTCGTCTTTTGTTGTTGCAGGAGGCGCATGGAGGAGGATTAATGGGACAGTTTGGCGTCAAGGAGAAGGAGGATCTACTTGTTACACATTTATTTTAGCCAAAGATGAGACGGGATGTTGAGCGTTTTGTTGCTCGCTGCACTACATGTCAAAAAGCTAAGTCACGACTCAATCCTCATGGTTTGTATATGCCTTTGCCTATACCTAGTGTTCCATGCAAAAAAAATTTAAATAATATATTTTTTATTAATTTGCATAAATATAATGCCCGATATATAATTTTCAAAAATAATACACCGTCGGCCCGCTACTGGCCGACTAGGCCTAGTCGGCCAAAAGCAGGCCGACTGAGGCCCTATCGGCTTGCTGTTGTCCGATTGGCCTGTCGGCCACCAGTTCAGCTCCTGTCGGCCAGCTGTGGGCCGACTGGCTCTAGTCAGCCATCTGTAGGCCGATAGGTGCTAATTGCCCAGCAGTGGGCCGACTGGTGCATGCCACCATTTTTGCCCCCATACGATCCCAGCTTATGTCACAGGCCGCCACTTCCCACCAAATTTTCCCGCTTTGCTCGTTCCCGTCATATTTTCCCGCTTTGCTCGTTCCCGCCATATTTCACCGCTTTGCTCGTTCCCGCCAAATTTTCCTGCTTTGCGCATTCCTCTCTGTAATTCCCACCGTATTTTCCCACTCTGTAGTTCCCACCACTATTTCCCGCCAGTATTTCCCGCTACCGAGTTCCCGCCTTCCTTTGTGTTCTCAACCTATAAAACCCCCTCGACACTAACGTTGGTAAGAATTCTAGCGTAGTCTCATAGTCTCGCCAAGATGTCCAGATATCCTTTTGATCGTATTTTTCATAGTCGTATGTCCGAATGTCTGATACATCTCCAACGTATCTATAATTTATGAAGCATTCATGCTATTATACTACCTGTTTTGAATGATCACGGGCTTTATTATACACTTTTATATTACTTTTGGGACTAACCTATTAACCGGAGGCCTAACCCATATTGCTGTTTTATTGCCTATTTCAGTATTTCGAATAAAAGGAATATCAAACGGAGTCCAAACGAAATGTAACCTTCGGGAGCGTGATTTTTGGAAAGGATATGATCCGGGAGACTTGGAGTTCAAGCCAGGGAAGGCTTGAGGAAGCAAGGAGATAGGAGGGCGCGCCCACCCCCTGGGCGCGCCCTCTGTCTTCTGGGCCCCTCGAGGCTCCCCCGACAGACTTCTTTTCCCTATATAAGTCCACGTACCCTAAAAACATCGAAGGAGAAGATAGATCGAGAGTTCCGCCGCCGCAAGCCTTTGTAGCCACCAAAAACCTCTCTGGAGCCTGTTCCGGCACCTTGCCGGAGGGGGAACCCATCACCCGTGGCCATCTTCACCATCCCGGCGCTATCCATGACGAGGAGGGAGTAGTTCACCCTCGGGGCTGAGGGTATGTACCAGTAGCTATGTGTTTGATCTCTCTCTCTCTCTCTCGTGTTCTCTCTATGGCACGATCTTGATGTATCGCGAGCTTTGCTATTATAGTTGGATCTTATGATGTTTCCCCCCCCCTCTACTCTCTTGTGATGAATTGAGTTTTCCCTTTGAAGTTATCTTATCGGATTGATTCTTTAATGATTTGAGAACACTTGATGTATGTCTTGCCGTGCTTATCTGTGGTGACAATGGGATATCATGTGCCACTTGATGTATGTTTTGGTGATCAACTTGCGGGTTCCGCCCATGAACCTACGCATAGGGGTTGGCACAAGTTTTCGTCTAGACTCTCCGGTAGAAACTTTGGGGCACTCTTTGAAGTACTTTGTGTTGGTTGAATAGATGAAGCTGAGATTGTGTGATGCATATCTTATAATCATGCCCACGGATACTTGAGGTGACAATGGAGTATCTAGGTGACATTAGGGTTTTGGTTGATTTGTATCTTAAGGTGTTATTATAGTACAAACTCTTGAATAGATTGATCCAAAATGATAACTTTGAGGTGGTTTCGTACCCTACCATAATATCTTTGTTTGTTCTCTGCTATTAGTGGATTTGGAGTGACTCTTTGTTGCATGTTGAGGGATTGTTATATGATCTATATATTTTATTATTGTTGAGAGAACTTGCACTAGTGAAAGCATGAACCCTAGGCCTTGTTTCCTATCATTGCAATACCGTTTACCCTCACTTTTATCATTAGTTACCTTGCTATTTTTATATTTTCAGATTACAATTACCTTTATCTACTATCCATATTGTACTTGTATCACCATCTCTTCGCTGAACTAGTGCACCTATAGAATTTACCATTGTATTGGCTGTGTTGGGGACACAAGAGACTCTTTGTTATTTGGTTGCAGGGTTGCTTGAAAGAGACCATCTTCATCCTACGCCTCCCACAGATTGATAAACCTTAGGTAATCCACTTGAGGGAAATTTGCTACTGTCCTACAAACCTGTGCACTTGCAGGCCCAACAACGTCTACAAGAAGAAGGTTGTGTAGTAGACATCAAGCTCTTTTCTTGCGCCGTTGCTGGGGAGGTGAGTGCTTGAAGGTATATCTTTAGGTCTTGCAATCGAATATTTTTGTTTCTTGTTTTATCACTAGTTTAGTTTATAAAATAAAACTACAAAAAAATGGATTTGAGTTTGTCTCATACGCTTCATCTTTTTAATATCTTTCGTGAGAATGATGGAAAGGAAAATTGTGCTCAACTGCTAGAAGAAGAATGCATTAGAATGTTTGGTACTAGATCTTTGTATGATGAGCATGATTGCAATGTTGTTAATATGAATTATTTGAATACACATGATGCTAATGATATGCAAAGCCACAAGCTTCGGGAAGCTATGTTTGATGAATATGATATTTTTTGTCCCCCAAGTTTTGATATGCAAAGTTGTTATGATGAAAGCATGCCTCCTATTTATGTTGATTATATTGATGAAAGTGGGTTTGGAAGAGTGTCAACTTTAGGAAGTAGTGATCCCACTATTTTGGAGGATGTTGAATCTTATTGTGATGAACATGAAAGTGGATTTGAAAGAGTGTCAACTTTATTTAGTGATGATTCCACTATTTTGGAAGAGGTTCCAATTGATTATGAGAACAAAGTTGCTATCTATGATGATTATTGTGATGACTTGTATGCTATTAGGAATAATGATAACCATGAAACTTGTCATCATGATTTTAGTTTTCAATTGGATTATGCCTCACATGATAATTATTTTGTTCAGTTTGCTCCTACTACTATTCATGAGAAGAAATTTGCTTATGTTGAGAGTAGTAAATTTTCTATGCTTGTAGATCACGAAAAGAATGCTTTAAGTGCTGGTTATATTGTTGAATTCATTCATGATGCTACTGAAAATTATTATGAGGGAGGAACATATGCTTGTAGGAATTGCCATAATGTCAAGTTTCCTCTCTATGTGCTTAAAATGTTGAAGTTATGCTTGTTTTGCCTTCCTATACTAGTTGATTATTGTTCCCATAAGTTGTTTTCTCACAAAATCCCTATGCATAGGAAGTGTGTTAGACTTAAATGTTCTAGTCATATGCTTCATGATGCTCCCGTTATGTTTCAATTCTTATCTTTTATGTGAGTATCATTGTCATCATCATGCCTAGCTAGAAAGGCATTACAGAAAAGCGCTTGTTGGGAGGCAACCCAATTTATTTTTGTTCCTTGCTTTTTGTTCCTGTTTAGTAATAAATAATTCATCTAGCCTCTTGTTAGATGTGGTTTTATGTTTTAATTAGTGTTTGTGCCAAGTAGAACCTTTGGGAAGACTTGGGTGAAGTCTTTATGATCTTGCTGTAAAAAACAGAAACTTTAGTGCTCACGAGTCTACCTTCCATTTTTACTGGAGAGTGATTTTAGGTTGATTCTTTTTTCAAATGATTAATAGACAGAGTACTCAGGTCCAGCAATTTATTTCAGATTTTTTTGAGTTCCAGAAGTATACGTTTGGTACAGATTACTACAGACTGTTCTGTTTTTGACAGATTCTGTTTTCTATGTGTTGTTTGCTTATTTTGATGAATCTATGAGTAGTATTGGAGGGTATGAACCATATATAAGTTGGAATACAGTAGATATTACACAAATATGAATAAATATTGTGTTCATTACAGTACCTTAAAGTGGTGTTTTTTATTTTCTTATACTAACGGAGCTTACGAGTTTTGTTTTGAGTTTTGTGTTGTGAAGTTTACTTGGAGCTATATTTTTATTCACCACATGATATATGTTTTGCTTGGAGCGTCATTTTCTTGTGTTAGTATTTGCTTGATGTTATCTAGAATAATGTTTTGCATCTTTATTTTCAATAAAAATGTCAAGGATAGCCTTTACCATGCTTATTTTGCTAGTATACATGTTGCTGTTTGAAAACAGAAAGTTTACCGCTGTTGCAAAACTTCCCTAGAAAAGTAAGAGAATGGTATAATGTTGAAACTTTTTGAATATTGAGCTCTGATAAATATTATACAGCGTAGTAGTTTTCTCATAATTTTTGGAGTTAGGGAAGTATGTTGAATATTGCATTCTTTACAGACTATACTGTTTTGACAAATTGCTGTTATATTTGCATTGTTTGCATATGTTTGCTTGTTTAATGATTCTATTTGAGGATAGAAGTGTTAAATATGAAGAGACATTTAGTATGAAATGTTGAATAATAATTTTAGTGATTTGTTACAGTAGGAAATGATAAGGTTTTCCATTGGTTTATACTAACCTATCTCACGAGTTCTTGTTGAGTTTGGTGTGGATGAAGCTTTTGATAAAAAGAGAAACCATGATATGAGAGGAATTAAGGAGACACAAAAGTTCAAGCTTGAGGATTCCCAAGGCACCACAAGATAATATTTCGATAAGTCTCAAGCATCCAAGCTTGGGGATGCCCCGGTAGGCATCCCACCTTTCTTCTTCAACAACTATCGGTTAGTATTGGTTGAACCTAAGTTTTTGCTTCTTCACATGAGTTGTGCTATCCTTGCAATGTCATTTTATTTTGCTTTGCTTGCTGTTTGAATAAATTACTTAAGATCTGAAATTCTTGAATGAGAGAGAGTCTTCACATAGTTACACAATTATTTAGCTACTCATTGATCTTCACTTATATCTTGTTGGAGTAGTTTGTCACTACTCGTGTGCTTCACTTATATCCAATCATTAAATGGTTGAATGAGTTGAATGTCATAAATCTTAAATTATATATGTTTAATTTGCTTATCCCATGGGGAGTAATGACTTCACATCTAAGAAGTAGAGGTTGTAAATTTATTGAAGGTTAGCAAGCATTGTATTGGTCATTTGAACAATTCATGAAAGAATATTGAAGGAAGAGAGATTCCACATATAAATATACTATCCTAGACATCTTTTATAATTGTGAGCACTCATTAAGTATGACATGCTAAAGAGTTGATGTTAGACAAGGAAGACAACATAATGGGTTATGTTTTCTCACATCTCAGTTAAAGTATATTGTCATGGATCATTCAAACATGTTGAGCTTGCCTTTCCCCCTCATGATATCCAAAGTTCCTTGCACCAAGTAGATATACTACTTGTGCTTCCAAATATCCTTAAACCCAGTTTTTGCCATGAGTGTCCACCATTACCTACCTATATGCGGTATTTACCTGCCGTTCCAAGTAAATTTGCATGTGCCAAACTCTAAACCTTCAAACAATAATCTGTTTTGTATGCCCGAATCGCTCATGTAGAGACTAGGGGCTGTCAGTATATTCCATGCTATGTGGGTTCTTCTCAAGAGGAGTGGACTCCGCTCCTCACTCACGAGAAAGGGCCGGTAACCAGGATGCCCAGTCCCATGATCCAAAAAGATCAAAGCAAATCAAAATAATTAAACAAACTCCCCCAGGGCTGTTGTTAGTTGGAGGCACTCGTTGTTTCAAGCAAGCCATGGATTGATGCTTGTTGGTGGTGGGGGAGTAAAAACTTTTACCATTATGTTTGGGAACCGCCTATAATGTATGTAGTATGGAAGATATTGGGAACTCTTGGTTGTTATGTTGACAATGAGATCATACCTCTCAAAATTATTTATCTCTATTTCAAAATTGAGCTCTGGCACCTCTGCAAATCCCTGCTTCCCTCTGCGAAGGGCCTATCTTTTACTTTATGTCTTCTACTTTATGCAAGAGTCAAGGTGATCTTCACCTTTCCCTTTTTCATTTTATCCTTTGGCAAGCACCTCGTGTTGGAAAGATCCTGATATATATATATATATATATATATATATATATATATATATATATATATATATATATATATATATATATATATATATATATATATCCAGTTGGATGTAAGTTAGCATGAACTATTATTGTTGACATCACCCAAAGGTGAATGCATTGGGAGGCAACATTATAAGCCCCTAACTTTCTCAGTGTCTGATTAAAACTTCATAACCACAAGTATTGCTTGAGTGTTAGCAATTGTAGAAGACTATATGATAGTTGAGTATGTGGAGTTTGCTAAATCAAAGCTCTGACATAGACCCTTCCTGAAAATAATATGAATTGCAATTGTTTGATGACTGAGAACATAGTTTGCTAGTTTTCAAGAAAGTTTATGGTCTATGCTTTAACATGTGAATTGCTTGTTACTTGTTTGTGAGAAGTTTTATGAGATGAACTACTGTTATGACATATAATCATGCTAGAAAAGGTGATTGAAATTATCATTGATCAAACTTGTGCACCTGGTAGCATTCACACTTCATAAATTCTTTCTTTTATCATTTACCTACTCGAGGACGAGTAGGAATTAAGCTTGGGGATGATGATACGTCTCCAACGTATCTATAATTTATGAAGCATTCATGCTATTATACTATCTGTTTTGAATGATTACATGCTTTATTATACACTTTTATATTAGTTTTGGGACTAACCTATTAACCGGAGGCCCAACCCATATTGCTGTTTTATTGCCTGTTTCAGTATTTCGAAGAAAAGGAATATCAGATGGATTCCAAACGGAATGAAACCTTCGGGAGCGTGATTTTTGGAAAGGATATGATCCGGGAGACTTGGAGTTCAAGACAGGGAAGGCTCGAGGAAGCCAGGAGATAGGAGGGCGCGCCCACCCCTTCTGGGCACGCCCCCTGTCTCCTAGGACCCTCGAGGCTCCCCCGACCAACTTCTTTTCCCTATATAAGTCCACGTACCCTAAAAACATCGAAGGAGAAGATAGATCGGGAGTTCCGCCGCCGCAAGCCTGTGTAGCCACCAAAAACCTCTCGGGAGCCCGTTTCGGCACCTTGCCGGAGGGGGAACCCATCACCGGTGGCCATCTTCACCATCCCGGTGCTATCCATGATGAGGAGGGAGTAGTTCACCCTCGGGGCTGAGGCAACATACCAGTAGCTATGTGTTTGATCTCTCTCTCTCTCTCTCTCTCTCTCTCTCTCTCTCTCTCTCTCTCGTGTTCTCTCTATGGCACGATCTTGATGTATCGTGAGCTTTGCTATTATAGTTGGATCTTATGATGTTTCTCCCCCCTCTACTCTCTTGTGATGAATTGAGTTTTCCCTTTGAAGTTACCTTTATCGGATTGAGTCTTTAATGATTTGAGAACACTTGACGTATGTATTGCCATGCTTATGTGTGGTGACAATGGGATATCATGTGTGAAAGTGCGTTATATCGACTAGAGGGGGGTGGTGAATAGGCGACTTTTATGAATTCTTCACTGGGAATTTGCTGGTGAGGAAATTCCTAAATGAAGAACTACTTGCAGCGGAATAAGTACTCAAAAGTAAGCATAGCAGAACACAAGCATAGTCCTGATGATGAAATGAAGACAAGCACAGAGTACAAAAAGCATAATCACATGATAACACAAGATGAAGACGGACAGACTAAAGAATCTGAACTGAGGAAATTGAGAAAGTCTTCAGTCAAAGTCTTCAAACAGATATGAATAAGCACACAACAATAGATATGAGGAAATGAAAGAGTTGAGGAAATAGAACCAGTAAGCTTGGTGAAAACAATGATTTGGTAGACCAGTTCCGACTGCTGTCTCAGTTGTACATCTGGTTGGAGTGGCTGAGTATTTAAACTCGAGGACACCCAGTCCCGGACACACAGTCCTCACCATATTCTCCTTGAGCTAAAGTCACACAAACCTTGCCCAATCACTCGTGGTAAGTCTTCAGGTGACTTCCGAACCTTCACAAACTCGATCACTCGGTGATCCACAATTCCTCTTGGATGCTCTAGACCTTGACGCCTAACCATTTGGAAGAAGCACAGTCTTCAAAGGAAACAAGTGTCGGATCCACGCAGTATTCCTAACTCCTCAGTCAGAACAAATTCCTCAGAGACCAGAAGAACTTCGTCTCTGTCACTGAAGAATATGACTAAACTGTGCGAGATTTCCAATGGCTTCACTCGAAAGGATTGGTAGGTGTAGGATTTTGAGTTGAGCATCATATGGAAATTTTTCCTTAGTATTTCCTCGACCCCCTTTAATAGTACGGTGTTTCCTATGACTCTAGAAAGAGAAAATGAAACAGAAAAAACAAGAGTCTTCAAGCTTCATGTTCCTTGAATGATTACCAGGTCTTCAAGGTCACACCAATTTCTTCACTTTCAAAATCTTCAGAAAGTCTTCAGAAATCCAAAGTCTTCGGACAAAGAACTTCATTTTAGGGGTCGACTTTCTCTATGGATATCAAACTCCTCATAGACTTATAGACCTGCGTACACTCACAAACGCATCAGTCTCTTAACCTATAAGTCTTCAATACACCAAAATCACTAAGGGGCACTAGATGCACTTACAATCTCCCCCTTTTTGGTGATTGATGACAATATAGGTTAAGTTTTCAACGGGGATAATCATATGAAGTGTAAATACTGATTATTGAGGAATTTGAGTGCAAGATATAGAGGAACTCCCCCTGAAGATGTGCATAATTAGGAATTCGCTTTTGAAGCAATGCACACTTGAAGAGTATAATCATGGAGATCTCCCCCTATATCTTGTAATTCATACACGCATTTGACATATAATATGAAGAATTTGAAATGCATGATGAAATATGGTGACTGATGTAATTCAGCATGCATGCATTAACATTAATGAGGAATAAGCATGCAGAGTAACACAGCAAAAGTATTAGACCACCATAGAGTTTAAGATTACAACTCGATCCAGCAAAATCATCAGAAGAATGAGAGTTGAACTTAGCAAAAAAACACCTATATAGAATAGACCCGCTTGAAGACTAACTCAAATTTCTCCCCCTTTGTCATCGAATGACCAAAAGGGTTGAAAATGAGGACTAACGTCCCTGAAGAATATCATGAAGATGGAGGAGCGCCAGCGTTGTTGGGGTCTTGAGTCGATGTAGGGCATGCTGCAGTGTCGTCCAAGTCTTCGAACTCGTCCATTTTGTGGGATGAGGAATATGAACTTGCGACCAAAGGAGGAACCTTGACCTTCTTGAGCTTCTTCGGCGGAGGAGCAGACCAGTCAAAGTCTTCTTTGAAGCCCATTTGCTTCAGATCTTCTTCACCATACAAATGTGACAAAATAGCTCAGGTGCGATTGAAAACTTCATGGAGGTAGTAATGGTTTTTCTTCACTGCATTATGTGTAGAAGTCGTGTTGTGAAGAATAGAGCCAAACTGACACTTAACCCATTTGTGGTTCCGATCCACCTTCTGGTGAAGACTTATAAGCAGTTCACGGTCTGTCATCACGCGAGGAGAAGTAGCTTGAAGACTTGACTTGGGAGCATTGGCAGTTGAATCATGAGTGGCAGAGTCATCAATGGACGAATGCCTTCATCGATTATGGCTGGTGACTTGCCCTTCTCATCAGATGAGGAAATTGTCCGCTTGAGGACTTCAATTGGGGGCAAGTAACTCCCATGGTTGAGAGTGTTAGCCTTGTAGTTGAGTGAAGACCTTGATCTGAGGAATCTCATGATTCATGGAGCATAAGGCTTCAGCTCAAATGGTGAGAGTGCAACGTTTGCGAGAGTCCTCATGAGGAAATCATGGTAATTGATAGGGATACCATGCATGATGTTGAAGAGCTTATTCTTCATCATCCCAACAATTTCTTCATCAGAGGAGTCATGACCTTTGATTGGACTGATAGTCTTTGTCAGAATGCGATAGATGGTCCTGGGCACATACACCATATTCTTCACGAGGAATTTGGTCATTGGGGCTTGACCAGGCTTCAGCGGCTTCATTAGCACTTGCATATAGTGAGCAGTGAGTTCAGGCTCATCATACAGACAGCGAGCACCTTCAGGTGGATGACTGAGTGGCAAGGCACGAAGCAACTCTGAGGCCGGTGCCTTGTAGTGAGTGTTTTCGGTCATCCAGTCAAACACCCAAGTGTTGATGTCATTTGCTTCACCAGTGATATGCAGCATTGCATAGAACTAAAGAATTAGCTCTTCATTCCAGTCAACGATGTCAGTGCAAAAGTTAAGCAGACCTGCATCATGGATCATACTGAGGACTAGTGCGAAGCAAGGCATGGATTCCATGTCCACGTGAGGAATGTGCTCGTGGTCGAAGACTTTGTCCTTGTCAAAGAGAACTGAGGAATAGAAGTTGGCCTGGCTGGCAGTCCAGAAGCGCTTCCTTCTAAGACGAGCATTGTCATATGGGTTGAATTCAGTGAAGAACACACGCTCGCCGAAGAAATCATCAGCCTTGAATTTTGGCTTCTTGGAGAAGGGATTCTTTGGCTTGGGTTCAGGGGTGTCAGTTATCTGCAGTACCACCTCAGGAATTGCAATCTCAGGTTCCTAATGCCGAGGAACATCAGATTCTTCTGCAGTTGCAGCCTGGGTCATCAATTCTTCATTCACATTTTCTTCAGCACTAGTGGCTGGAATTTCTTCATCGATGGATGGGGTTGCACGAGGTTCATCAGATCCCATATGCACTTCAGTAGCTAATGGGGATTGAGGAATTGCTTGGAGAGGAGTGAACAATGGCGAGTTGGGGTGCTGAATTTCCCAAAAGTCATCATTCAGTACGGGTGTGGTACAACCGATGTCCACACCCTCATCTTCCATTTCTTCAACACCTACCTCTTTGGCAGTGAACTGAGGCATAGGTGAGGGATGACTGGGGTTGAAGGGATTCTATCCACTTAAATTTCTTCATCCAACTGCTTTGTCGAAGCAGCAGAAGGAGTTTCTTCATTGGATTCCTCGGGAATCACATATTCTTCACCAAACGGAACAAGGTCCTTTGATGGCATGAAAGAGACAGGAATGGCATCAATAGGATTTTCAGCTGAACTTGTCATAGGCTTCATTTTCTTCGGAGCTGAAGAATCTGATGAAGCTGATGCCTTCCTCTTTTTCATCGCAGCACGCTCTGCAGCCTTGGTCTTCTTCACATCTAATGCAGATGGAATGATCGGAGCTGGTGTAGGCGTAGGAGATGCAGAGGACTTTGGTTCATTTTCTTCAGGAACAACTATTGTAGTTGCCCTGACTTCTTCATTTTCTTCAGGCGCACCACTAGTGGATGCCCTGGCAATTTCTTCAGTGGCTGGAATGGAGTCATTAGCCCTGGTACTCTCATTTTCTTCAGCAGCCTGACTGACATCAGCGGTGCTGGCATGTTCTTCAGTAGGCTGAGATGCTTCAGCCTGAGGAATTTCAACGTGCACAGGAGTAGTGGCAGTTGAAGTAAATTTATTCATCAAATTGACGAACCGAACCTTTGCTCCCTTCCAATCAACATAGTACCGATTTAAATCATCACTCAGTTGCTTGATTTCAGTTTGCAAAGCAATGAGTTGTTCTGGGGTAAGAGTGAGGACATTGTCCTTAAGGTAGCGCTGTTTCTTGTACTGCGCTTTCTTCAATTGTCTGCCTTGTTCATATTTCCACTTCTCTTCCTCAATGAAGTTAGTCAAAACATGACTTTGACCAGGAGTGAGGTTCATCTCCGGCAAAGCGTGTTAGGGTCCTTGTGCCATAAGTCAATGAAGTCGAGGATCAACTTTGGATCCAATAGCAGTGGCACATTGCTACCTTTGGCTCTAGCGTCCATGGCTTGCCTGTCTCTGATGATTTCAGCAAGTTCTTCATCATCAGCCTCATCGTCATCAGAGGGCACTTGGAAGGCGAGTTGCTTCTTTTGAGGACTTGGTCGAAGGCCTCGTCCAGCAGTGGCCTTTTTCTTCAACAGAGAGGGGCCAGCTGAGGAGTTTGGTGCAGCAGTGGAGCTAGCAGATGCTCCTGAGGCAATAGAAATGCCAGTTGTCCTTTGGCACGTGGCGAGATGCAAAGGTGCCGAGGATTTGGTCGGAACAGCTGAAGACTTTGTCGGAGGAACTGAGGACTTTGGAGGAGGAGGAGCAGACTGAGGAATTTGCCGTGAGGGCTTTGAACAGACTGGCCTTGAGGGCATTGCTGAGGAGCTTGGCCGTGAGGGCATTGAAGGAGAAGCACTTGAATTGTGGGCAGGCTTCTTAGGCATCGCCTTCCTGGGCTTACTAGCAGGGGCCTCAGCAGCGGTAGCAGCAGCAGGGTCTTCATTGAATTTCCTCACTGCTTCCTTTCTTGTTTGGTCAGTTTGGTCTGGCGCCTTGCCCATTCATCAGCATAGTCCTCACAACGCTTGAGGCTGGTGGGATCCTCCAGTTGGCCAGGTGTTAATGGAGATCTTGAGCATGGAGGGTTGAGCGTGAATTTCTTCATGTACTTGGGAGTAATATACCTGTACTCCCTCCATTCTCGTGCCCATCTCCTCTCAATCCGTTGTATGCGCACCTTATGCTGATTCTTGTCCTCCTTTTCAAAATTGGCCTCATCAGGAGTGCAGTATCCAACATAAATGTTCTCAGGGATTTCAAACGCAGTATTGACCTCAGGCCTCTTTCCTCCCTTCTGTGGCTTCTTACCGTCGCCCATTTTCTTCAGCTGAGGAATATGAGCAACTGAAGTTTCTGAAGAGGTATGCAACTTTTCTTCGAGGAACGCTGAAAATGAGTTAAGTTGATGAGAACCTAGTGATTCAGCAGCGGACATGAGTACCTGTGAACATAGTATAGTTGCGAGGAATTTGGAGAGGTCATATGTGTTCCCAGAAGATTTTCAAAAAGAACATGTTTGAGGAATTTGACCAGATAAGTCTTGAGGAATTTCGCTAAGCGTTCTTAATCTTAGGTTCCAGAGTTGTGCAGATTTGAAAATCCACAAAATTGAGGAATCTTGAAGAAAATCATTGCTTAGAGAAATGAATCAAGAACAGATAACATGTGAGGTGTTTAGTGTGTGAAGATTTGAAGAACAAACACCTTTGAAGATTTTCAAGAAAGACACATGAATCAAAGCGGGCAGTAAAAGTAACTTTTAATTACCCCTTGATGAAGAACACGACGAACTGGGAAGTGTTGAAGTGAAGTTCATCTATTCAGATCTTCCACGCCTAACTCGGCAGAGGAAGACATCTATGGCGGCGGCGAAGTGAAGAAATCCGCAATCGGCGCGAGTAAGACGGTGACGAGGTCGAGGTAGTCAAGCTCTTCCTCACCGGCGACGATGAAGTAGGTGTGGCGCTAGGGTTTGGGAAGCTCGAGTGGGAGTGAGATCGAGCGGAGTAAAAGTGAAGTGAGGAAGAGGCAGGGGTATTTATAGTGGCAGTGAAAAACTATTCGCCCGAAGATTTTAGACGAACGTGCCCCTGGCCCTTCTCATTCACGTGACATGTGTCACCCACGTACTGTGAGGTGGCGATCTTGTAGGATCGTGGGTGAATAGATAAGCATTGTTGTGGGATGCGGAACGGTTTGAGCGGCAAAACCAAAAATTTAGATAAGATTATTTTAAGTTTCCGTTTGCAATTTCTTCAGCTATCAAGGACATAGTGAAGATTTTGAACGAGTTTCAAATTAGAACGCACATGAAGAATTTGTGAAAAGATTGGATTGAGTTTAGCATAGAGGGGAAAGGGTCCGATCACATTCACTTAGCGGAAAAAGTCAACTTGAAGAATTAGCAATAAGTGAATGTTGTAGAGGACATAAACTCATATGTATATATATATATATATATTCAAATGAAGACAAATGACGGAAATTGCGAAGACAATGCAAAGTTGAATAATTTGAAATACTGAGGAATTTCAAAACAAAAAAAATCAAATTAAAGATTTTCAACTTTTGGTGGTGGCGTAATCCACCGTATAAGAAAGTTGACTTCAGACACCGCGTACAATTGTCGTAGGGATCTGAGAGTCAATTTCTTCGTTAATTTCTTCACACTTAGAGGGTAAGTCTTCATTGATTGAAGAAAAACGTTACTTCATGTGTTGCGCATCTAAGTCATCAAGTCAGCATCAGTGTTAGGATGAGTGTCTATTTCAGAGAACATTCGAAGATTCTAGGATATTTAGCTCACACAGCAACTTGCTAAATCTCTTCTCATCCAAGGGCTTAGTGAAGATATCGGCCAACTAATCTTCAGTGCTTACGTGGTCGATGGAGATATCGCCCTTCAACACATGATCACAAAGAAAATGATGACGAATCTGGATGTGCTTTGTCTTCGAGTGCTGAACTGGGTTATGAGCAATCTTGATAGTGCTCTGATTGTCGCAGTAGAACATTCTTCACGTTGATGCCATAGTCCTTGAGTGTTTGCTTCATCCATAGTAATTGAGCACAACATGATTCAGCAGCAATGTACTCAGCTTTTGCAGTGGAGAGTGATACGCTGTTCTGTTTCTTCGAGGACCAACAGACCAAAGATCGTCTGAGGAAATGGCATGTGCCTGACGTTGACTTGCGGTCCACGCGATCGCCAGCATAGTCAGAGTCTGAATATCCAATGAGATCAAATGAAGAGCCCTTGGGATACCATAATCCAAGTGTTGGTGTGTGAGCTAGATATTGAAGAATATGCTTCACAGCCTTATGGTGTGATTCCTTCGGTGTAGCTTGAAATCGGGCACACATGCAAACACTAAGCATAATATCTGGCCTAGATGCACATAGGTACAATAAAGAGCCAATCATGGAGCGGTATACCTTTTGATCTAAGTCTTGACCATTTTCATCAGTGCATAGATGACCATTTGTGGGCATTGGAATTTTGACCCCTTTGTAGTCTTGCATGCCGAATTTCCTCAATACATCTTTGAGGTATTTCTCCTGAGATATGAATATGCCATTGCGTTGTTGACAAATTTGAAGACCTGGTGCTTCAATGTCATCAATGATCTTCTCAATTTGCACTTCGTTAGCAATGTGAGGATGAGTGGGTTGTCTTCGAGGAATTTGATCAGCATTCCCTTCAGGAGCATTTTCATAAGCACCATTTTCTTCATGTGCGCCAGCCTGGTGATCATCACGATTTGGAATGAATTCTTCAGCAGATTCTTCGGTAGGGATGACATCCTCAGTAGCCTTGAACTTGATAGAATCCTCAGGTATTGGTTCATCTATCACAGAAGGTAGGTGCTCTGTTTGTGAGCAATTAGTTTCATCAAACCGCACATCTACAGTTTCAACAACTTTGTGAAGAATGCTTTTGAAGACTCTGTAGGTGTGCGAGTCCTTTCCATAACCAAGCATAAAACCTTCATGTGCTTTCGGTGAGAATTTGGAAGTGTGATGAGGATCTCTAATCCAACATTTAGCACCGAAGACTTTGAAATAACTCACATTGGGCTTTTTGTCAGTGAGGAGTTCATACGCAGTTTTCTTGAAGAATTTGTGAAGATATACCCTGTTGATGACGTGGCACGCAGTATCAATTGCCTCAATCCAGAAGCGACGAGGCGTCTTGTATTCATCAAGCATAGTGCAAGCCATTTTAGCGAGGGTTCTGTTCTTGTGCTCCACGACACCATTCTCCTGAGGAGTATAAGGAGCCGATAAGTCATGAGTAATACCAAGTTCATCAAGATAGCCATCAAGACCGGAATTCTTGAACTCGGTCCCATTGTCAGTTCTGATGTGCTTGATCTTCACACCAAAGTTTGTTGAAGCCCTCGAGGAAAATCGTTTGAAGACTTCCTGCACTTCATGTTTGTAAGTGACAATGTGCACCCATGTGTAACGAGAATAATCATCAACAATAACAAAGCCATATTGAGATGCATCATTCAGAATTGCAGAATAATGGTTAGGACCAAAGAGATCCATGTGAAGCAATTCAAATGGTCGAGTGGTAGTCATGACAGTCTTCGCTGGATGTTTGGCCTTTGTCATCTTTCCAGCTTCACAAGCTCCGCATAAGTGATCTTTGAGGAATTTGACATTCTCAATGCCAATGACATGCTTCTTCTTCGCAAGCGTGTGCAGATTCCTCATGCCAGCATGACCAAGTCGTCGATGCCATAGCCAGCCTACTGAAGCTTTTGCAAGTAAGCACATGGCTGGTTGTGGTCCTGTAGAGAAATCAACAATATACAAGTCTCCTCTCCTAAAGCCTTCGAAGACTTTGGGATGGTCAGCTTCCATGATCACAACACAACGATATCTTCCAAACACAACAACCATATCAAGATCACAAAGCATTGAGACAGACATGAGGTTGTATCCTAAGGACTCAACAAGCATGACTTTATCCATGTGTCGATCCTTTGAGATCGCAACCTTACCTAGACCCAATACCTGACTTTTGCCTTTGTCTGCGAAGATGATATGCTTCAGATGTGACGGTGATAAATATGAATCCATCAATATGTTCTTGTCACCAGTCATGTGATTCGTACATCCACTATCGAGTACCCACTCGTTTGCTTTGGGTTGATCATCCTGCAGATGAATTAGTGCAACTTACGAACTCATATACTTCATCAGTGAAGAATATGACATCAATATCATCAGATCAATTTCATCAAGCAACAACACAGACCAATGAGTAGGAGGACGTGTGAAATGAACAATCATTTCTTCATGATTAGCCTGGGTCCTTTCAGGCACTTCAGGTCTCCAGCAAATTCTTCAGACGTTTTGAGCATGTCTGGAGACCTGACCCTGCATAAGATATTAGTTCTTTTTCTTCACCACCCACATCTGAAGGGGTGGCAAAGAATTCATCACTCTACGTGCACCATATGAGAAAGGTGGCATAGAAGCCAGTCCACTTCGTTTCACATAAGAGGGGTTAGGGTAAGCATATGAGTAAGCAGAGAAATTCTTCGAAGACTTATGAACATAATGATTTGAAGAATAATACTCATATTCATAGCCATTAGCTCTACCCTGCGAAACAGAAGGGTTAGCACGATGATGATCATATGAGGATTTTGATTCTTTTGAGGAATTGGATCCATATGAAGAATTAGGTCCATATGAAGAATTTGATCTGGGGTTCCTATTCTTCACAGGTGGTGTCATGAGGACATTCACCTGAAGACTTTCAAGATAACTTTTGGGAACCTAGATTTTCTTCATAGGGGAACCGTTCCTGCAGTTAGTGCCAACATATCTAGCAAATACTTCACCATTATGATTTTTGAACAGTTTATAGTTGGAGTCAAATGACTCATCAGAAGAATGAGGAGATTCACAAGTAAAGCCAGATAAATCGGATGGATCAACTGGAGGTCCCTTTGCAGCAACCCATGAGGTCTTGGGGTACTGCTCAGGCTTCCAATATGTTCCATCAGCATTGAGTTTCCTCTCAAAGGCAATACCCTCTTTCCTAGGGTTCCTGTTGAGGATATGCTTTTTAAGCACATCACAAAGGATCTGATGCCCTTTGAGGCTTTTGTTCATGCCTGTCGTGTACAATTCCTTCATCCCTGCATCATCAGTGGTACTTGCAATGTACTCAGATGAGGAATTAGTGATAGCATAGACATGTGAAGAATTTGTAACACTTGAAGCATCTGAACATTCAGGTGAAGAATCAGCAGATTCACGTTCAATACACTTCAGACATGGAGGAATAAATTCTTCCTGAGTAGCGCTGATTTGTTGAGCAAGTAATGAATCGCGCTCCTTCTGATGATCTTCATAACTCACTCTTAGCTTCTCAAGATATTGCCTTTTTGAAGAAATTCATAAGAAAGCTTCTTGTGATCAGATAAGAGAGTGTTATGATGACTTTGAAGATTGTCAAACTTAGACTGAAGTCTCTAAAAATTTTCAGTTAAGTCTTTAGTGCGATCCATTTCTTCACCCAACATATCATCACTTTTGTCCAGCATGTTTTGAAGTTTTCAATAGCCTTTTGTTGTTTCACAGCAATCTTAGCAAGTTTAGAGTAGCTGGGCTTAATATTTTCATCAGATTCATCCTCAGAGGAGGGGTATTTAGTTACCTTTGCACCCTCTTCCATGAAGCAATAGGTGGGAGCGTAGTCATCATTTTCTTCATCAGCATTGTTGGTGTTGCCATTTTCTTCAGAGTTAAAGATAGACTTGCTGATGAAAGCGGTAGCAAGAGATAGGCTTGCCACACCAGACTCGGACTCCTCAGATGCCTCCTCTTCCTCATGATCCTCAGATTCAGCCTCAGAATCCATTTCCTTGCCAATGAATGCCCGAGCTTTCTTGGAGCTGCTCTTCTTGTGAGATGAAGGCTTCGAGGATTTTGATGATGAAGACTTTGAAGATCTCTTCTTCTTCTTGCATCATCAGAACTGTAATCCTTGTATTTCTTCTTCTTTAGTTCCTTGTCCCACTGAGGACAATCTTGAATGTAGTGACCAGGTTTCTTGCATTTGTGGCACAGCCTTTTCTTGTAGTCACTAGATGAGGAATCGTTGCTCCTTGAGGATTTTCCAAAATGACCACGTCTTGAGAACTTCTGAAATTTCTTCACAAGCAGTGCAAGTTCCTGTCTCAGTTCTTCAGGGTCACCAAGGCTGTTGGTAGAGTCCTCTTCTTCAGACTCAGAGACTGCATTGGCCTTCAGAGCATTTGGTTTGCCATAGATCGAACCATAGAGATCTCTCTTCTCAGCAAGCTGGAACTCATGAGTGTTTAGCCTCTCGAGGATATCAGCAGGATCAAGTGACTTGTAATCAGCACACTCTTGAATCATCAATGCCAGAGTGTCACATGAAGAATCGAGCGATCTCAGCAATTTCTTCACCACCTCATGGTCGGTGATATCAGTGGCGCCAAGCGCTTGAAGCTCATTTGAGATATCAGTGAGGTGACCGAAGGTTTGCTGAACAATTTCATTGTCGAGTCTTTTGAAGCGGTTGAAGAGATTGCGAAGAACGTCAACACGAGAGTCACGTTGAGTTGAGACTCCTTCATTTACTTTGGAGAGCCTATCCCAGATAAGCTTAGCAGTTTCCAAAGCACTCACTCTACCATATTTCTCTTTGCTCACATGGCCACATATGATATTCTTTGCTTGAGAATCGAGTTGCTTGAATCTCTTCACATCAGCAACATTCAGGGAAGGTGTAACTGAGGGAACACCATTTTCCACAACATACCAGAGATCATTATCAATTGCTTCAAGATGCATTCGCATCTTATTCTTCCAGTAGGGGTAGTCCGTTCCATCGAAGGTAGGACACCCAGCAGAGACCTTGATCATACCTGCGGTTGACATAACTAAAACTCCAGGCGGTTAAACCAAAATCACACAGAACAAGGGAGTACCTTGCTCTGGTACCAATTGAAAGTGCGTTATA
>NC_041385.1:726030481-726046595 GCF_002162155.2 Triticum dicoccoides
TGAGGAATTTGCTGGTGAGGAAATTCCTAAATGAAGAACTACTTGCACCGGGATAAGTACTCAAAAGCAAGCATAGTAGAACACAAGCATAGTCATCATGATGAAATGAAGACAAGCACAGAGTACAGAAAGCGTAATCACAGGATAACACAAGATGAAGATGGACGAACTAAAGAAATTGAACTGATGAAATTGAGAAAGTCTTCAGTCAAAGTCTTCAAACAGATAAGAACAAGCACACAACAATAGCGATGAGGAAATGAAAGAGTTGAGGAAATAGAACTAGTAAGCTTGGTGAAGACAATGATTTGGTAGACCAGTTCCAACTGCTGTCTCAGTTGTACATCTGGTTGGAGCGGCTGAGTATTTAAACTCGAGGACACCCAGTCCCGGACACACAGTCCTCATCGTATTCTCCTTGAGCTAAAGTCACACAAACCTCGCCCAATCACTCATGGTAAGTCTTTAGGTGACTTCCGAACCTTCACAAACTCGGTCACTCGGCGATCCACAATTCCTCTTGGATGCTCTAGACCTTGATGCCTAACCGTCTGGAAGAAGCACAGTCTTCAAAGGAAACAAGCGTCAGATCGCCGCAGGATCAATCTCTTCAGTGATGCTCAATCACTTTGGGGTTTGTAGGTTTTGGGTTTGGGATTTCCTCACTTGATGATTTTCACTCAAAGTCCTCGTAGGATGGGTTGCTCTCAAATGACAAGTGTCAGTTTCTCTCGGAGCAGCCAACCAACTAGTGGTTGTAGGGGGCGGCTATTTATAGCCTAGGGAGCAGCCTGACATAATAAGACATAAATGCCCTTCAATGATATGACCGTTAGGTGGGTAGATATTTTGGGACAGCTGGCCCGTAGCACATCAACGGTCGGAATATTTGACTCTCAAATACCTCAGGGCTATCATGTTACTCACTTTGTAGGCAATCCGCACTGGCGAATTCCTAACTCCTTAGTCAGAAAAAATTCCTCAGAGACCAGAAGAACTTCGTCTCTGTCACTCAAGAATATGACTGAACTATGCGAGATTTCCAATGGCTTCACTCGAAAGGATTGGTAGGTGTAGGATTTTGAGTTGAGCATCACATGGACATTTTTCCTTAGTATTTCCTCGACCCCCTTTAACAGTATAGTGTTTCCTATGACTCAAGAAAGAGAAAATGAAGCAGTAAAAACAAGAGTCTTCAAGCCTCATGTTCCTCGCATGATTACCAAGTCTTCAAGGTCACACCAATTTCTTCACTTTCAAAATCTTCAGAAAGTCTTTAGAAATCCAAAGTCTTCGGACGAAGAACTTCATTTTTAGGGGTCGACTTTCTCTGTAGATATCAAACTCCTCATAGACTTATAGACCTGTGTACACTCACAAACGCATCAGTCTCTTAACTTATAAGTCTTCAATACACCAAAATCACTAAGGGGCACTAGATGCACTTACAATGTGCCACTTGATGTATGTTTTGGTGATTAGCTTGCGGGTTCCGCCCAAGAACCTATGCATAGGAGTTGGCACACATTTTCATCTAGACTCTCCGGTAGAAACTTTGGGGCACTCTTTGAAGTACTTTGTGTTGGTTGAATAGATGAATCTGAGATTGTGTGATGCATATCGTATAATCATGCCCACGGATACTTGAGGTGACAATGGAGTATCTAGGTGACATTAGGGTTTTGGTTGATTTGTATCTTAAGGTGTTATTCTAGTACGAACTCTTGAATAGATTGATCCGAAAGAATAACTTTGAGGTGGTTTCATACCCCTACCATAATCTCTTTGTTTGTTCTCCGCTATTAGTGGCTTTGGAGTGACTCTTTGTTGTATGTTGAGGGATTGTTATATGATCAATCTATGTTATTATTGTTGAGAGAACTTGCACTAGTGAAAGTATGAGCCCTAGGCCTTGTTTCCTATCATTGCAATACCGGTTACGCTCACTTTTATCATTAGTTACCTTGCTGTTTTTATATTTTCATATTACAATTACCTCTATCTACTATCCATATTGCACTTGTATCACCATCTCTTCGCCGAACTAGTGCACCTATACAATTTACCATTGTATTGGGTGTGTTGGGGACACAAGAGACTCTTTGTTATTTGGTTGTAGGGTTGCTTGAGAGAGACCATCTTCATACTACTCCTCCCACGGATTGATAAACCTTAGGTCATCCACTTGAGGGAAATTTTCTACTGTCCTACAAACCTGTGCACTTGCAGGCCCAACAACGTCTACAAGAAGAAGGTTGTGTAGTAGACATCAATGTCTATTGTGTTGACCCGTTGATTTTAGGGTTGGCAAAATATTAGTTCCCTGGGAAGAACTCATCAGTAGTGACACCCTGCTGAATGAGATGGCTCACACATTAAGTCGGTGCGGGTGGCCTTCCAGGACATTTGAGGAGATACGGAAAGAACTTCTAAGGTTGCATGGAAGATACCTAAAGCATAGAAGGTACCTACATTTCGGAGCAAAACATACTTATTTGTGGAGTGCCGACAACGAGGATGAAGACGATATCTTCATGCCACAGCTTCCAGGTTCTGCATCATCAAAGGGCAACAGTTCTTCATCGTCGAAGGGCAAGATTTCTCCATCGTCGAAGGGCAATAGTTCTGCATCGTCGAAGGGCAAGCGTTCCTCATCGTCGAAGGGCAAGAGTTCTTCATCGTTGAAGGGCAAGAGTTCTGCATCTATGGAAGATGACGATGATGACTTCATGTAGTTTTTATGCTGTATGTTATAAGTTAAGTTGTACATGCCGTTTAATTTAGATGTACTTCTATGTAGTTGTTTGTACTGTCTATGTAGATGTTGTAAGTTAAGTTGTACATACCGTTTAATTTGGATGTACTTCTATGTAGTTATTTGTACTGTCTTGTTGTACGAGCATTATGTTCTATCTAAATATGATGTTGTAGTTCGGATAACAGAGTACTAAAATAAAGTAGGCATATGTCTCATACATAAGTACATAGTCATTTGTCTCATACATAGAACTAGAACATGAAGGCGCGCATTGCCGCGCCCGCCTATTTTTTAGAAAACATGTAGAAATATGGAAGAAAACATATACTGTGAAATTCACGAAAACTTGAAAAGTTGTACCACATTTAAAGTTTGGATGTAAATTGCAATTAAGTCGCTTTTTTTTGTTTGGACATGAATTAGAGTCAAGTCACATTGTATTCAAAGTTTGGCTGTGAATTAGAAGCGGAGACAAATGACATACGAGTACCAACAAGAAGAATGGGGTAAGTTAGAAGACAATAAAAAATACATAGCGGTGATTGGTGCAACAAATACATAAATAAAATATATAAAATAATAAAACACTGATTTGCACACTCCACCAAAGAATTATATAATCGAGATGACATAGATATTTGTATAGCAAATACGCGTCGCAACGTACGTTAAGCCAGCTATACTAAACCTTAGACTTCATCCTCGATCTGTAATGCCCAAACAGTAGTGGACATCATTTCACACGTACAAGAATACAAGCAACAAAATCTCTAAGTGGTAGTTCAGACTAAAGAAAATGACAAAAATCAATGGCCCTGCTGAATTTAAGCTGGGTTCAATGAGCACTGAACTGCAGCATGGAATCCAAACAAGAGAACATTAAGTACGAACCTAGACAGAGAAAATATAAGAGTGCCATCCAAAATAAACATCTTCCGAAGAACACACACACCCATGACTACTAAAATATACCATGACAACAATAAAGATGATGGCTCTTGGATCTGGTCCAATATTAGCACCTACAAAAGAAGAAGAAAAAATTTCACACTACCTTGTTTCATCCCTTAGAGCTGAACCTATGGTCAGCTGAAGATGCTTATGCCTCAGAAAATCTTTAACAAACAAGATGGTTTGCTTCATATGTTTCTCCATGGTATAAGTTAATGTTTCAGGGTTCAGTTTTTGCAATCAATATCAGGATCAACCCTCTGTAGCAAATGCTTAACTTGTAGAAACATGTCACTATCACTTGTACCTTTTGGTTGTCTTGAGTAATCTCATTCCTCCATTGCGGCAGAGAGATGAGCCGACAATCACAATAGAAGTGTCACTAAGAAACATGGACCTTCCTTGAGTAGGGTATGCCTTCCTTTTCGGTGTGGAGTAGGATATGCTGATCAATGAACATGTATGATAGCAAGAAGTGCATGCATAATCATGGTGAATTCATTGAAACCAAGGCAGCCAGCTGTTTGGATGCACCCTAGACCTTGAGATGCCACACGGCTCCACAAATATTGTACAACAATATCATAAACGAAATCAACATCAATACATGGGATGAGGCGAGACCATTAGAGCACCGAGAAGTTGCCACTACCTGTGTGTGGCCTGCGCTGGATTTTCTCTTTTTTTGGAGAGAAGCAGGAGATTTGGACGGATCGGACTGGAAAGCGAACCATATTTGGGTGTCCTTCTTTGCATCTGGCAGAGCTCGCTGAGAAGTTCTCGGGTGGTGGTGCCTCCTTGGTATCTTCTCTTCCCTCATCGAGGCTCTGCCATGGAAGGGAAGAAGGTACTACGTGGCACCGATCTGCATCCTCGGGAAGGTTATGCAAAGGGAGGCGAAAAGGGTAGATGCGTTCGAACCATGAGCTCCATCGCCATGGCCTACACCGCCGCCGGCCGCACGGGGATGAGAAGCTTTGATGAGTCATCCTCTCGCAACAAACTCGCAGTCCACATAGGATGTCAGCCCGATTAACAACAACATGCCCAGGTCGGTTTGCGGAGTAGCGGCCCGGTTATGTTGGGCCGTCCGGTGAACACGTTGTGACGGGGCAAAAAAGGTACCATGGGACGCTGGGGTAATTAATCTGGACTCTTAATAAGTTTGGTAGGAGGGTTGAGGATGTCAAATCGCTGTGAGAAGGCGTAGCTAGCTGAGTTTTACTGTTTAGTAATAGACATAAGTCTCATACATAAGTAGATGGTCATGTCTTTACTGATAGATAGAAGCATCAGTGACGACGTCTGGCCTGGCGGGGAAGAGGATCTACATGCAGCATCCACCTTAACCTGTTGGGTGCTCTAATGTTACGAGAAGGAATCTCAGACTCTCCTTGGTCATGCTGTGTATCTTGTGTGGGGCCTGGTGGAGGAGTCGAAAACATGTTCATCCAGTGGGTGTGCTGCGACATCTGAGCCTGTATGTTCTCCTCGGGATGTTGATCACTCCCCCACGTATCATGTGATGCTGACATAGATGCATGATATCCATAGGCTCCTACACGATGGAACTTTAAGCCATGAAGAATGATGTCGCCTCAACTAATATTGAAAACAATAAATATAAAGACACACACCTACTAGCTGTGACGGCTGCTCTAGCTCAAACACAAAGCTCGACGAGGGACCGTGTTGCTGTGGCTGTGAAGAAAACATGAAGCTCGATGTGGGACCATAGTGCTGTGGGTGCTGCCACGTTGAACTGCCAGGTTGTTCAAGAGGGGCTGGCCTGGTCGTCGGCTGATGTGCTAGACGTGGACGTGGTTAATGTTGGTGCATGGAGGGATACGACTGCTGTTGCTGGTGCTGAACAACGTCGCTTCTCCGGGTGCACGTGATAGCCTCGTAGACAGCCCATATTTTGTTCTGCATTCGTTCCAAGAAGGGTTGTAGCACATGAGGGTGGTGAACAAGAGGTCCAGACGACAGTGATCGTCCAAAGGTGGTCACATTGTCGTAGAGTTTGTGTGTCAAGGTAGCCTGCAAATTTTCATGACGATTATTAAGTATGCACGCCAAAGTATGTGACAACATTACTTAAAGAAAATATATCTTACCGCGTACTGCCTAGAGCCCGAAGTATCATAGCTCGGGTATGTATCCGACGGAGTAGGATCAGGTATCTCCTCTGGGTGAGAGTGATCAACGATGCGTAACCGTGTTCCGGTCATGTAGTGCCGCAAATAGAGAATGAATTCATTGAGATCAAAATTGTGATTCTCGTGCCATAGATGTGTGTTTGCTATCTTCCATTCTATAACATACGACTCTAGTCTAACTAGCTAGTCAGTAGTTGTCCTAGTCATGCCCTTCCTTGTTGTCCTAAAATTGTGGTGTGTGTTCAGCAATTACCTAATTCTTCGAATTGAGTACTATGAAAGATAATGCAACATTGAAAAACTGGTTAATACCCGTGGATGTGTGCTGGCACCGGGTTCTCTGTAGGGGGAGGTAGCTCCAACTGCAGAAGACCAAATTGCCTCATAACCCTCTGTTGTGCCATCTCCTCGACGAAGACATCAAAGATGATCTTCGATTTCGTCATCCAGTAATCTCGGTCCCTTGTGCATAGCAAAGACATACCACCAGGGTCCTTCACAGCAACTCCGCACTGACGAGTCCACTTGTTCGCAATGTTCTTAGGCGTGAGGGGTTCACCACTAGGTTTGACGGAGTCGATGTTGTACTTTACACCCTCCTTCAACTTTCTGCCCGGGCCTCGCTTTGTCCTGCTGTCTGTAGAAGCAGATTTTCTCGATCCGGAGGGCTGAAAGAAGAAAGATCAATTCATTAATATATATTCAAATAAAAAAACATGTGATGATCACCAAATGCCTGCTTATATAAATATACCTCGCCGGTAGTCTTTGTTATTTGAAGATCAGCATTGTTTGTGTCATCATAAACATTGTCTGCGTCATTGTAATCATAATCATAGTTCATGACTTCATCAGCTCGGTCATCGAGATCGAATATCTTGTCATCATCCTCTCCGGTATTGTTCAGATATTGGGAGCCGTTATCTGCTTCATTCAAATCATCTAGCCTGCGAGGGCTGCGTATGATATCGAACAATTCCTCTTCTCTCTCTCTGCTGGTATTGTCCGCCATAGCTTTTACTTAACTAATACAGAAGAAATATAAAACAATTTAGTATTCCAATTACAATGCATGGATGCAATCAATAAGGAAAAACTGAATCATATAGTACATAATATATGCATCGTCTCGATTAATATATAATCTCGAATACATCATCATCTCGAATAATATATATAAGCTCGAATACATCGTCTCAAATATTATATATCGAATACATCACTGGCTAGGTACCTAATAAAGATCGAGTACTACAGAAGAATCTAGGCCACTCGCGGTTCCTGGGGCGCGGGCGGTGGACACCCAAAGAGAAGGAACCATCACAGGATCATATCTCCGGTCATTTGCCCAAAGAACCTGCCAAGTATTGGAGAACTTGACGTCCATAGCACCCATGTAGCGATGGACGTGCTCGTCCTCCTCCCTGACACGACGATGCACCACCTCCGGCGTGGCCGGCTCTCTCTGCATCGAATGTGGCCCACGCGAACGCCGCTAAAGGAGATCAGGGTCGACGACAGGACCCGAGGCCGGGTTCCTCACCAAGCGGCGCACCCCTCCAGGTAGCACGTCCCAGTGCCAGCCCGGCGGAGCCCAGTCCCGGACATGGGTCATCTGAAGCAGGACGTCGTCGCGAACGGGTCGACGGCGAGGATGCGGGTCGGGCATATCCTCGAGAACAAATACTATATGCCCGCAAAAAGTAACATTTTTTAAACGATTGGATTGTGATAACTAAAATTCTATATGCAAATTCTAACAATTTGACATTCATCTAATTCATCTAACTAAAACTAATTCTAAAATTTCTAAAATTTATGATTATATAACTAACATTTCTATAACATTTCTAATATTTCTATAACTAAAAAACAGAAAAATTCCTAACATTTCTATAAATATTTCTATAACTAAAAAACAGAAAAAATTTATAACATTTCTAATATTTCTATAACTAAATAATAGAAAATTTTCTAACATTTCTATACATATTTCTATAACTAAAAAACAAAAAAATTTCTATAACTAAAATTTATAACAAAAAAACTAATGTGTGTGTGTGTTTGTGTGTGTGTGTGTGTGTGTTTGTGTGGACATGGCGGCCGAGGCATGAGCTCACCGGCGAGACGACGACGGGGCGGCGATGACGACGGGGAAACGGGACGGGGCGGCGACGACGGGGCGGGGCACGTCGACGGGGCAGGGCGCAACGACGGGGACGAGGATGGCCGGGGCGGCGACGGTGACGGGGGCGGCGACAAGGGGCGGGGACGGCCGGGGCGACATCGCGTCGGGTGCGGTGACGGCGTCGATCGAGGCAGGCGGCGTGTCGTCGACGGAGAGGAAGAAATAGAGGGAAACTGAATTTTTTCAAGTGTTGTATATATAGGATGGACCTTTAGTACCTGTTGGAGCCACCAACCGGTACTAAAGGTCTATTTTGGTCAGGCCAAGCAGCGGGAAGCGCACCCCTTTAGTATCTGGTGGTGGTACCAACCGGTACCAAAGATCCCATCTTTAGTACCGATTGCAGCCACCACCCGGTACTAAAGGGGTGCGCTGGCGCAGGTGCGGTGCGGCAAGTTTAGTCCCACCTCCTAGCCAAGGGGCGTCCGCACTAGTTTATAAGCCGCAGTGCGGTAGCTCTCTCGAGCTCCTCTCCAAAGCAAGCCTACTAGGCCTACATGTTCTCTGCTGTCCTGTGGGCCTACTGGGCCTTTGCGGGCCTGCATCCTGGCCCAACAAAACATTGTGTTTCTAGTCGTATGCAGCCCGCTCTGGTCCAGTAGGCGGGCTTTTTTATTTTCTTATTTTTTTTGCTTTAGTTTTTTGCTTTATTTATTTTTGTTTTATTTATTTTTGAGTTGTTTTTTGCTGTATTTAGAGTTTCGTTGTGAATATTTTTGCTTTAGGTATAAAAGATTACAAACTTTCTGTTAGTGCTAGTAGTTTTCAAATTTGAATAGGTTAAATTTTGAATTATTTGAAATTTGTGTGAATCACTAGTTTGTGAATAACTTAACTTTGAAAATAGATTTTTCAGCGATTCTTTTTTCTTATGTTTAATATTAGTGTGTTTTATTGTTATATTCAATTTGGTAATGCGTAGGTTATTTAAAAAATGAAATGCCTTTGTAACAGATGAGTTTTTGTCCGAAACCCTGATACTTCGAAAGAGATTGTCCATTTTGTACACGAAGTGCATCCAGTTTTTTCCGTAACCCTCTCTACTTTTTTGCACATGCTATGTGGGTGAAATTATGATACCATGCAAACTTTCAACCTTTTCTGAGTTCATTTGAAATGCTTTTCAATTTCAGGGTCATTTAGATGAAAAAAGTAGTAAATAAATGAAAGAATTTGTTTGCGCATAAAATTTCTTTGCATTTCAAATGCCAAAACACATAACTACCCTAACTATTACAGAGATTCCCTCCTGGGTGTGAAACACAGAAGAAAGTGATGATAGTGAAGCCGATCACAAAATCAGTAAATATGGCAGGTCCCAAAATATAGATTTCTTCTTCCACATGGGTGCGTGTCCGTCAGCGTCCTTCGGAACAGGTTGTCCGCCAGGACCCTTTCCAAAGATTACCTTCAAATCCTTGACCATATCATGTACGTCAACACCAGTACGGTGGCGAGACTTCGTCTGGTGATCCTTTGAAATGCTTTCCTTTCTTTCTTACGGGATGCCTGCTCGGAAGAAATCGACGATGTCCCAGGTACACAATCTTCCTATAACTATCCAAATATATACTGTCGGTATCATCCAAACAGTGCGTGTATTCACGGTATCCCTTGTTTCTCTGTCCTGAAAGGTTACTGAGAGCAGGCAAATCATTGATGGTCACGAACAGCAACGCCTTTACGTCAAATTGTTCCTGTCCATGCTCATCCCACGCACGTATACCTGTTCCATTTCACAGCTGTAATAGTTTTTCAACTAATGGCCTTAGGTACACATCAATGTCATTGCCGGGTTGCTTAGGGCCTTGGATGAGCACTGGCATCATAATGAACTTCTGCTTCATGCACAACCAAGGAGGAAGATTATACAAACATAGAGTCACAGGCCAGGTGCTATGCTTGCTGCTCTGCTCCCCAAAAGGATTAATGCCATCTGCGCTTAGACCAAGCCATACGTTCCTTGGGTCACCTGCAAACTCCTCCTTGTACTTCCTCTCGATTTTTTCTCCACTGCGAACCGTCATCGGGTACTCTCAACTTTCCGTCTTTCTTACGGTCTTCTCTGTGCCACCGCATCGCCTTCGCATGCTCTTTGTTTTGGAACAAACGTTTCAACCGTGGTATTATAGGAGCATACCACATCACCTTGGCAAGAATCTTCTTCCTGGGGCGCTCGCCCTCGACATCACCAGGGTCATCGCGACTGATCTTATAACACAATGCACCGCATACCGGGCAAGCGTTCAAATCCTCGTACTCATCGTGGTAGAGGATGCAGTCATTAGGGCATGCATGTATTTTCTGCACCTCTAACCCTAGAGGACAGACAACCTTCTTTGCTTCATACGTACTCTCGGGCAATTCGTTGTCCTTTGGAAGCATATTCTTTATCATTACCAGCAACTTTCCAAATCCCTTGTCAGATACACCATTCTTTTCCTTCCATTGCAGCAATTCCAGTGTGGTGCCCAATTTTTTTTGTCAGCTTCGCAATTCGGGTACAATAATTTCTTGTGATCCTCTAACATGCGTTGCAACTTCTTCTCCTCCAAATCACTTGCGTAGTTTCTCTTTGCATCGGCAATGGCCCGACCTAGATCATCAGCGGGCTCATCTGATGCCTCTTCTTCAGCTTCTTCCCGCATTGCCGGCTCAGCTTCTTCCCCCATTGTTGTATCATCGTATTCAGGGAACCCATGGCAAGGATAGCTTTCATCGTCCTCTTCTTCTTCATTGTCTTCCATCATAACCCCTCTTTCTCCGTGCTTGGTCCAAACATTATAGTGGGGAATGAAACCAGACTCAAATAGGTGGACGTGAATGGTTCTTGATGTAGAGTAATAGTGACCATTCTTACAGCCAGCACATGGACAAGGCATAAAACCATCTGCCCGCTTGTTTGCCTCAGTGGCAAGCAGAAAAGTATGCACGCCATTAATGAACTCGGGAGAGCATCGGTCATCATACATCCATTGTCGGCTCATCTTCATTACACAACACCGAATAGACCAAATTAATACAAGTTCATACATAAAGTTCATACATAAAGGTCATATACAACACTTAATTAAATGCAACATACAAATAACTCTCTAGCTAAAGAATTCAAATGCAACAACAAATGCAATCAAGATCGTAACTAAGGTAACAATTGATCCAACAACATAATGATACCAAGCCACACTATCAATGGCATATTTTCTAATCTTTCTAATCTTCAACCGCATTTTCTCCATCTCGATCTTGTGATCATCGATGACATCGACAACATGCAACTCCAATTCCATCTTCTCCCCCTTAATTCTTTTCAATTTTTCTTTCAAATACTCGTTTTCTCTTTCAACTAAATTTAACCTCTTGACAATAGGGTCGGTTGGAATTTCTGGTTCACATACCTCCTAGATAAAAATATCTATGTCAACTTGATGGGCATAATTTTTCATAAACACGAAATGCAACAACTAGTTTTAAAAGAGAATATACCACATCGGAATCATAACAAGGACGAGGGCCGACGGGGACGGATATCAAAACCATGGCATTATGTATAACAAACAACGTACGGGTAAGATAATTATACGAGTAACTATATATCCAAATAACACAAACATCAATTTGGTAATGTAAAACATTCATGAACAGGAGCCTCACCACAAGGTGGTGCCGGCGACGGGACGGTGCCGACGATCGACGATGGTTATGACGGAGATTTAGAAGGCACTAAGTAAACCACACCTACATATGCAAACTAAGTGTTATTTTTGACCTCAAATTGCATATAAATCAAATACTAGCACATATAATTCCTCTCAAATTACTAAACTCACAAATTAATCACTATACAAAGCATTGCAAGAGCTAATCTAGCAATGAGAGATGAAAGGACAAAGTTGCTAACCTTTGTGATCATTTGAATGGATGGGGGCCTTCAAATCTTGACAAATTTTGGGCAAAATGTGTGATGAGCTCAAGGAAGAGAGGGGAAGAACAGAGGAGGAGAGGGGAAAGGGGAAGAACAGAGCGACCTCGGGTGGATGAAGGGTTTATGTAGGATGACCTTTAGTACCGGTTCATGCCACGAACCGGTACTAAAGGTGCTGGAGGGGCCCCAGACTGACAACATCCTGCCACCACTCCCTTTAGTACCGGTTTGTGGCACGAACCGGACGAACCGGTACTAAAGGTTCTCCACGAACTGGTACTAATGAGAGCGGTCAGCTAGCCGTTGGAACCGGCACTAATGGACACATTAGTGCCGGCTCAAAATCAAACCGACACTAATGTGCTTCACATTTGACCCTTCTTCTACTAGTGGGAGTCTGTGCGCGATGGTGGCAGCAAGGTATCCCGCACTCCGGAGATCATTTATCTCCTTATCCATGACGGAGGAGGCCTCCCACTTGCCTTTGGAACCAGATCCGGCCATGGTCGGAGGAGGTGGTGGTGGTGGTGAGGAAGACAGAATCTTTTCGGGCGCTAAGAGCTTGGGAGATTGGAAGGCATGGGAAAGAAAGGAGAAATCCATGACCCTCTTATAGGCAGTAGAAATGCCAACCGTCCCCCCACTTGCGCCTTGAACCTTGCCTATTCCCAATGAAAGCGTGCATCATAATCGATTGGGTTACCCAAATTTTATTGATGAGCAATCCCGTATTAACTGGGCACGGTATCTGTTTTGACAGGACGGGCCAATGGGGCTTGGCCTTGAAACACGGAATGCGTGTGAAAATGGCTCAAAATGTCGAAGGGTCAAGTCTGATGCTCGCCAAAAAAGGTTGTTAGTAAAGACACTATTTCCCATTTTTATATATCCTGCCTTCGCTGCTAAGGGTTGTGTTAATTATGCAAGGCCGAATACAGTTATTTTATGGAGGTAGATTGATGTATACTGTTCAGAGAAGCCCCCTCGCATTGCCAAAGATAATCCGTATGCCAAACAAGTCGTCATTGAAGACTGGTTCAGGGGCTACTGTCGGAGTCCTGGACTAGGGGGTCCTCGGGCGTTTGGTGTATCAGATATGGGCCAGACTGATGGGCCGTCAAGATACAAGACAGAAGATCACCTCTCGTGTCTGGTAGGGACTCCCGTATACTTGGATAGCGAGTTTAGGTGTCCGGATATGTTATTTCCTTTCTGTTAAACCGACTTTGTACAACCCTAAGCCCCTCCAGTGTCTACATAAACCGGAGAGTTAGATCGAAGGCAGGATCACAACATTGATAGGCTAGCCAAGCTAGGGTTTAGCGAACATGATCTCGTGGTAGATCAACTCTTGTAACCCCTATATCCTTCGAATGTAATCAAGAAGGAGTAGCGTTTTACCTCCATTAAGAGGGCCCGAACCTGGGTAAACACTTTGTCCTTTTGATCATAATTACCATCGATCCTAAGACATATAGCTTGGGCCCCCCTACACGAGATCTGCCCGTTTTGACACCGACACTCGCTACCCCGTGGATACTATCACGGAGGCTCAACATTGAGAGATAATGACGAAATGCCAGAACATGACTGTGAAGGCGGCTGTCGGCTCTGTTGTACCTCCTGAAGCTGAGGGAACTTTTCATTGTCATCTGATTCCACATGGCTATGCTGTTGTGACGGTGGACGAAATAATGGAGGGATTTGAGGAGATGGAGCTTGACTACCCTACGGGTGAAGGGGAGAATCATCTGGTTTATGCTTTAAGGAGTACCTGTCTATGGAGGAAGGAGTACATCAAGCTTCCAAGCTGGACACCTCCTCCTCTAACGAGTCATGGCAATCCGCCTCCTCCTCCTCCTCCGGTGAGTCAGAGCACTCCGCCTCCTCCTTGACCTCCTCCCCCGGTGAGTGATCAGGGCACTCCACCTCCTCCTCCGCCTCTTCCGGCGGATGAGAGCACTCGGACGCCTCCTCCTCCACCTCCTCCGACACGTCGGAGCACTCATTCTCCTCCAGCATGTCAGCGGACTCCGCCACATCAGCAACGGCGCAAGAGATACACCACCGCTCCAGTGGCTAGCAGTACAAGCACAGGTGGGAAGCAATTCAAATACAATCCATGTCTCAAGGCTCCGGAAAAGTTACCATATGAGAGGACTGACAAGGAAACTGATGACATCATGGAAGCCGAAGTGGAGGCCCATTTTGCACGGAAACCTCCACCTCCGAAGGAAATGGTAGACCTGGTAAAAGTGAAGCGCACTCTGGATGCCCTGAAGCAACCACCACTACCTCCGTTGGATTCCAACTATGTCCGCTGTATTAAACAGACATATAAAAATGTGCAACAATCAGGAAGTACTTCCAGTGATGCAAGATTAGCACAACGAAGAAGTGGGAAAACAATTCGCCAGCTCGGCGAACAAGCGAAGCAATCGTGCCCCCCGCTCAGGGTGTCTAGCGATATCATCGCTAATCATCCGAGGCTATTTCCCGGTACCAATCCTGGTGATTACGTGAGCGATGATGTAGAGTTTGAAACGTTAGAGGCAGTAGAGATCTTTAGATACGAGCACGGGAAGCCTCTCGTCAAACATGACCATCCTCCTCTAACAACGATGATGCGAAGATTGCATGAATGGTACATGGATAGCTGCAAGAAGTCTGGAAAGGATAGTTCGATGCTGGGAAGTAAAGAGGAGCTCAACCTTGTTGGAACTGAGGTGATGCCTATTCAATTTGTGGAGTTATTCCAGTTATACAATCAAGACGCCCTCGACAAAAAATTCATGACTTGCTACTATCTATAAGTATTACTTCTGTAATTAAGTCTCTATAGTTCAGCTCTTTCATTGCATGTATATATAATTATCCTCACTATATTATGCAGATTGAAGATCGTTGAATGCAAAAAAGCAAAAATCTATGACATAGGGTTCATTAACCCAAATACCAAAAAATGAATGGTTGGTTAAAGACAGAGTCAAAGATAATGAGGACAACTTGCTACACTCGTTACTTCAAAATCAAAAAAAGGCTGAATACACTCTCCTTACAACTTCAAGTGAGTGTTACTATCTTGTGCATATTCGGTTTCGCTTGCTCGAGGTTAACTATAGTAATGTAATTGATGAGTTATGCATGTGTGCGCAACTTCCACTTTATTCTGCTAGAGATTAAGCTTGAACGGGGAGTAGTAACTGTCTTAGACTCGAGACGAAAAGATCCCTAGGACTACGCGAACATGATTGCAATGCTCCAGAAGTAAGTTCAATAGATCATTATCGCACCATATCAGCAGCTTTGTCAATTTCCTGATATCAAGTAATTATTTTCTTTGTTTGGCAGGGTTTGGAAAGAGTTCACCGGAATAGCTCCAGGATTACCGAGGGAGCTGCGATTTACACACCCTAAAGTAAGTAGTAATAGCTAGTTCAGCACATCACCCGTTGATTCTAGTTTCATCAATACCATTTACCATGCTTGATTATCACTTTGATTGAACTCTATTTCTCGTAAAGTGCTTGTGGCAGGAAGGCGGGAATAATTTATGTGGATACTACGTTTGCGAGTTCATCTACAACACGACCTCTCAGTCGGGCTACTCTAAAAAACAATATGAAGTACGTAAACAATAATATTCACAATTTTATTTTATTACCATCATTTGTGATGAGTTTCATTCATATATATGTATTGACCCCCTTCTTTAAGTTATTTGTGGTAGATGCAGGATGAACTCCTACCACATGATCGCATACGAGCAATTCAAGAGGAATTGGTGGGATTCTTTCTTAACCACGTCAAAAATGAGAAGGGAGAATGCTATCTGGAAATTGAAATGGATTTTATATGTTAGGGATTGTAAGAGATGTTATATTGTATATATGTAGTAGCGCCGGATCGATATATGAAAACTTGTTGTTCGACCAATCTCTCGGAGAAAGAGAGGTCACTTCTCTCTATATGTGTTCATGACGATCTTGTGTAATTAATGGTTCCTTCATTTGCTTACTACCTAGCGGGTTGAGTTCTCTCTATATGTATAGTAGCTAGCGTCGACCAAGCACGGAGAAAGAGAGGTCGATTCTCCCTATTAGCTAGCTAACACAATATGAAACCCCCTAAAT
>NC_041385.1:726047034-726064430 GCF_002162155.2 Triticum dicoccoides
TCTAGCGCATGCGAGCTGGTGACGCGTGGCAGCCTTTTGGTCCCGGTTGGTCTTACCAACCGGGACTAAAGGTCCTCCTGCTTGGGCACCCCGCAGCGGCTACGTGGAGCCCTTTCTGTCCCGGTTCGTAAGAGAATCGGGACTAAAGGTTTTGGGCTTCAGTCCTGACCCTTTTGTCCCGGTTCCAGAACCGGGGCTAAAGGGCCTCTGGAAGAGGGATTAATGGGCCATTTTCTACTAGTGTATATAGCTCCAACAACAAATGTCACAACGTCTGACGGGTATTTTGACAACATTGATGTCTGCCATCATGTCTAACCTGAACATATGGTTTAGCAGGGGCTTCAACATTTTAGTTCCCACAAAAAAAAACAATGATCATTAGTTCAAAGTTTAATTTCATTTTCATATCAGAGAGCCGACAAACCAAGACTCATGAAGATGTAAATCTGCGTTGAACCCCTCTAGGTGATATCTCTAATGTTGATCACCAATCGTGCATGACTCTAATGCAAGTGTCGGGTAGGAAAATTGGTAATTACTTAAGGTTTTTGCATAGGGCCATAGATATAGTTCATCTGGTTGTTCGTTGACAATTGCATGCAACAATGGTGACCTCACATGACTTAACCCATTTGTATCTTGCCTTGAAAGGGTAAATCTTGCTAAAGAACACCGGCAAGTGTTACGCACCTAAAATTTATAACTCATTAAAATTGGATTCGCTCTATAGAAAGGACACCATGGGACTCACTCTGCTAAAAGCGGTCACATGGTTGCTTCTAGCAGCTGACTAATGTATATATATAGCATATGAGCATATTTTGATTTTTATTCTTGTATATGTTTATAAGTTTCACTTTTGTAGATTAGAGACAAAAACTGATGTATTCAAATGATGCTTTAAAAATGCCAGGACACAACGAAGATAGATCAGACAAAAACTCAGCAAGTTTTACACAGAGACCAGATGTGCATACATATAATTGTTCTCCTTTGTATGTATATTGCATATGATAATACAAAATGTGCATTTCTATATATGTTTATTTTTGCCGAATATGAGAGACAGATGAATTATGTCAATGTTCAAAAGGAATCCGTAGACATGGTTTACGAGTCAATTTTGTTGGAAGGGACCGGAAATTCAGTAAGTTTTATACAACAAAATGATTTGCAAGAAGTGATGGACAATAACCAAAAAACATAAATATTATCGTACAAGTTACCTACTTCAATGGTGATTATTCTTCCTGCCTTTTGTAAAGAAAAATGTATTCAACTGATTTGGCACATTGTGGAATCATGATGACCGACTATGTATGCACCATATTATTGCCATTGCATCAATCACGTCGACACAAAAAATAAAAAAGGTTTGTGGACACTGGTGATGCCTTTTTATCAAATAATGAGCTGGAATGCCGAACATGTTCTTGCACAACATCATATGATTAACCACATTAACTTTGTGCTTAAACTATAATATCTAATAACATAAATATATTCTATGTACCGAATTATAGGTCCAAAAAGGCCATATTCTCATGAAAAAGAATTGAACTGTTTAAAGGCCCATCTCAACGCACGAGGATTCTACTAGTAGAGGAGTCCTACTCCTCCCCATTGCCCGGCGCACCAAAGAATTTCCCTCCTTGGTGGTTGCCTCTCCCTCCCCATCTAATGTATATATACTTGAGGTATTGGCCACAATTGAGCACGCAAGTTTTGGAGCCTCATGTAGTTCATCTAATTCTAGTTCTAGTTAGTCCTAGTTGACTAATTAGAGCTAGACCTAGTTCATATAATCCTCATAATTAGAAGCCCAATGTGGTCCTAATATCCTCATTCTAATTTTCTGACAATGATTAGCTCTGGATAGCAAAGCACCGCCGGATCGTGAAGACCGTATGATTGCAACCAAGTAGAGATGCCATGCTTTCGGTCTTCCGTTGAAGAGATCGTTCGAGGGCAGTTTGTGGGATCGTCATCAAACATTTGGGGGACTTGAAGTACGATCTACACCCACTTGGCTACTTCCACTGCACTACGAAGTCGGTAAGGATCGCTGATCCAAACCCTTTTTGCATCTTCATATTGTTCCAAGGTAATCGTACGGGTGATTTTTTTTTCTACTACGTTTCACAGCAGGAGGATGTGGGTTCAAAGATACTGAGCTCTTCAGTTTGTCTCTTGGGGCACATCAAACTTGGAGGATTATGAGTACACCTGAGTCTCTGGCGCATGAGTACTGTAAGTAGTTTACTTCCAAACTACTAACTTTCTCGAAGCTAGTGTGGGAGGGCTCCCCTTGTAGTGTTGGAGAGAGATTGTTAAGGGCAAATATGTCTTGAAGCAAGGCATCATAAGTCAATAGGTTCCTGAGAAACAACTTATGCTTGGAACCATAAATTGTTACCAAGGAATTTCATGCTTCGTGATCTTGCATGCAAAAGAGAGGACTGCTACTTGTGAGTTGCGTTGGGATTTCCTTGAAGAGGAGAGGATGAAGCAGTACAGTAAAGATAAGTATTTCCCTCAGTTAAGAACCAAGGTTACCAATCCAGTGGGAGAACCACACAGAACGTCATTAGTAGCGCCTGCACACACAAAAGAAAATACTTGCACCCAACACAAAAAAGGGGGTTGTCAATCCCCTCGACGATGGGGCAAGAGAGGCCCAAATATGGGAGGTCAAGGACCGTGATGGATCCTATGGGCGTGCGTGGTGGCAGGGGGTCAAAAGGATGGAGCCAACGTAGATGCAGCGCAGGAGCGGGGCGGGGGAAGCAGACGGAGTGGAGGAGATTTTTTCCTCCAAGCCGAGCGGTGGAGTAAAAATAGGGGAATCGAAGGCGGATGAGGATGTTGTTTACTACTCAAACACCGATTGGGGTTCGGCTAGGTGCCATTTAGAGAAGTAAAACCGAAAATTTTACTTCTCTGACCGCTTATAGGGGATCAGTTAGAGTTGCCTTATTCCGTACGAATTGTCCGTAGCCTTCCGGTTCCCTTCCATAGTGACCCGACCCATATGATTTTTTTATCCATTCTAGGAACATTCCATGAGGTTCCCAAGGTTTTTTTTTTGGGGCAGTTTTCTATTGGTTTTTTCTTCAGAATGGGTTTTGCTCGGTTCTTTCATTTTTTTAAAATAGTTTATATTTTTGAAAAATTCAAATTCCGCACTTTATTCAATTCATGTTTTTTATTCATGAACATTTTTTCCAATTTGCCAATAATTTTCAAATTATTGAACATTACTTATACTCGTGATCTATTCTCAAATTTGTGTTTTTTAATTCATGAACTTGTTTGAAATTGATGTATATTTTCAAAATTCCTGAGCTTTTCTTAAATTAGTGAACGCTTTTTGAAATCCATGAATGTTTTTATATCCACGAACATTTTCAAATATGTGAACATATTTATCAAATCCGTGAACTTTTTCAATCCGCTTTTTTTAATTCAAGAAAAGATAAAATTGCAAACATTTTTTAGTTTGTGACTTTTCCAAAAAGTCAACTATTCTGGCTAACAGTCAACGGGTCAACCAGCGACCAAGCATTGAGTGACCGAGCGACCAGCGAGGCAAGCACTATTGGGCTACTACCCATTCTGGCATGAGGGCGGGCGCTGGTTGGCGAAGCGGCACGTCAAGCGCAGATTAGAAGGTCTCCTTATTACTTGTTGTTTGCTCGGATAACATTGACCAACTTGGCCCTGACTTCGTAGTAGGAGTTTCGAAGTGTCAGATTGGTTGGTATACTGGGAGAGGATGGTAAAAGGAAAACATCTTGGGTATCCTTGGAGACGATGTGCTCTCCAAAATATGCTGGACGTTTTGGAAATATGCCTCAGAGGCAATAATATTGTATTATTGTATTTCCATTTTCATAATTAAGAGTTTATGTTTCATGTTATAACTGCAATGATCCTGGAATCTACGATTGACTGGAAAACTCATATGTACGTGTGGAATGATTAACGATAAAATATAGGTTCCCGGTCTTGCCTCTGAGACTAGCTCAAGTGTTGCTCGTGATCATGTTATCCAGTCCTTAGGATATCATTAAGTTTAATGATAGTCCTAAAACATCATTGAGAGTATGACGTTAGAAGAATGATTATATTGAATCGACCCAGTCTTGTTTGTTATACTGTGAGATAATATCGTCTAAAATCAATTGTTATAACACAGAGTGTTAGCATGCATTTTTAGTTCCTCAGACCACGAGAGTATCGTAGTCACTTCCTACAGTACGGTGGGGCTACTCAAACGTCATCTGTAAGAAGGTGATCATAATGACAACTTACGGGTTCATCGGAAAGTTTGACAAGGGACTAGATAGCTCGAGAGTGGGATTTGCTCCACCGACGATGGAGAGACATTCTTAGGGCCCTCTCGGTGTGATGGCATCCATCATCGTCTGGCCAGACACAGGTGACTACGTCACGAGGATGCTGGAATACTTCAACGAGAAAGAAGAACAAAATCGGTAACGAGGACGACGGTAGCAGCATTTGGATGACTCAGGAGGATACCGACGCTCCCCGGGTTTTGTAAAGTATCGTGAAGCAAAAAGAATATCCCATGATAACCAAAGGTTCACCCGAATGTCATTCGTGTAATCATAGGGGTCGGTATGGATGTCCACGGTTCCACTATCAGTAATTGAACAAAGGGGTTTCGTTCATTCTATGATTTACCGAACCAACGAGGTCACAAGCTTAAGGTAATCATGATCTGCTGAGTATTGGTCAGGCAAGAGTATCGATGATTTATTTGTGGAATTGCTTTATTGATATTCGGAATAGTTCCAAGAGGAACCACAAGCGTTTCGGGGTCACCGAAAGGGTTTCTAGGTTGACTGGGCAACGTCGGGTATTACCGATAATTGATATATAGGTGGAAAATGTTTCTGGTGATGTTCAATTATATATAAAAGGGTCTAGTAATTATTAGAATTCTTTTATATTATATTAAATATCAACGGGCCTTAAAAGGCCAATAGGTGAAAGGCAACTTGGGCCAGAAAGGCCCAAGTGGAGTTGCCCCCCCCCCCTTCCATATGGGGGGGGTGCGAATTGGGAGTCCTACTAACTCCTCCCCTTGGCCGGTGCCCCAAAGTCTTTCCCTCCTTGGTGGTTGCCTCTCCCTCCCCATGTAACGTACATATACTTGAGGTATTGGCCACAATTGGACACACAAGTTTTGGATCCTCCACTAATTCATCTAATTCTAGTTGTAGTGAATCCTAGTTGACTAACTGGAGCTAGACCTAGTTCCTTTAATCCTCATAATTAGAAGCCCAGTGTGGTATCTCCACCCTCTAATTCTCTGACAACGATTGGCTCTGGACGGCGAAGAGCCGTCGGATCGTGAAGACCGTACAGTTGTAACCAAGTAGAGAGGTCATGCTTTCGATCTTCCGTTGAAGGGATCGTTCAAAGGTGGTTCATGGGATCGTCATCAAAGGTTCCGGGGACTTCAAGTACGATCTACACCGACTCGTCTAATTCGCTACACTCCGAAGTCGGTAACGATCCTTGATCCAAACACTTTATGCATCTTCATATTGTTATTAAGTGGTCGTAGGGGTGATTTTTTTGTTTTCTACTACGTTTCCCAATAGAAGGATGTGGGTTTAGAGATACTGAGCCCATCAGTTTGTCTCTCTTGGCACCTCAAACTTGGAGGATTATGAGTACACCGGGGTCTCTGGGCGCACGAGTACTGAAAGTAGCTTACTTCCCAACTACTAAGTTTCTCAAAGCTAGTGTGGGAGGGCACCCCTTGCAGTGTTGGTGAATGATTGTCAAGGGAAAATATGTCTTGAAGCAAGGCATCATAAGTCAATAGGTTCCTGAGAAACAATTTATGCCTCGAACCATAAATTGTTAGCTAGGAATTTCATCATTTGTCTTCTTGCATGCGAAAATAGAGGACTGCTACTAGTGAGCTATGTTGGGATTTCCCCGAAGAGGAGAGGATGAAGCAGTACAGTAGATATGAGTATTTTCCTGAGTTAAGAACCAAGGTTATCAATCCAGTAGGGGAAGCATACAGAACCTCGTTAGCAGGTCCTGGATGCACACAAGCAAATACTTGCACCCAACACAAACAAGGGGGTTGTCAATCCCCTCGGTGACAGGGTGAGAGAGGCCCAAATACAGGCAGTGAAGGAACGCGGCGGATCCTACGGGCGTGCACAGTGGCGGGGGTCAGAAGGGTGGCACCCATGTAGATGCGGCACGTAGCGGGGGCGGGGAGGTAGATGGAGTGGAGGAGAGGTTTTCCTCCAATCCCAAGCGGTGGAGTAAAAATAGGGGAATCGAAGGCGGATGAGGATGGTTTTTACTCCTCTAACACCGATTGGGGTTTGGCTAGGTGTTGTTTAGAGGAGTAAAACCGAAATTTTTACTACTCTAACCGGTTATAGGGGATCAATTAGAGTTGCCCTTATTCCGTACGCATCGTTCATAGCCTTTCGGTTCCCTTCCATAGTGACCTGGCCCATATGATTTTTATCCATTCTGGGCCATTCCAGGAGGTTCCCAAGGTTTTTTCCTGGGTCAGTTTTCTATCAGCATTTTTCTTTAGAATGAGTTTTGCTCGTCATTTTTTTAAAATGTATATTTTTTAAAAAAATTCCAAAATTCAGGCACTTTATTCAATTCATGTTTTTTATTCATGAACATGTTTCCCAATTCACCAATAATTTTCAAATTAGTGAACTTTATTATATTCATGATCTTTTCTCTAATTTGTGTTTTTTAATTCATGAACCTGTTCGAAATTGATGTATTTTTAAAAATTCCCCAGCTTTTCTCAAATTAGTGAACATTTTTTTGAAATCCATGAGCTTTTTTGAAATCCACGAACATTTTCAATATGTAAACATTTTTTTCAAATCCGTGAACTTTTTCAATGCGCATTTTTTTAATTGACGAAAAGATAAACTTGTATACATTTGTTTGAATTTGTGAATTTTCGAAAAAGTCAACTATTCTGACAAATAATCAACGGGTCAACCAGCAACCGGAGAGGCTGGCACTATTGGGCCGTGACCCATTATTGCATCAGCGTGGGCGTTGGTTGGCGAAGCGGCGCGTCATGCATGGATTAGAAGGTTTCCTTATTACTTGTTGTTTGCTCGGACGATATTGGCCAACTTGGCCCTGACTTCGTACTACTTTTACTTTTAAAGTTTAGATGTGTGAGATTGGTTCGTTTCCTGGGAGAGTATGGTAAAAGGAAAACATGTTGGGTATCCTTGGAGACAATGTGCTCTCCAAAATATGTTGGAGGTGTTGGAAATATGCCCTAGAGGCCAAAGTGCTATTCTGAGCTCGAGCTCAGATGTACCCTTTATCTCAGCCGTTGTCTAGCGTCAAGATTCACACCACCATTAGTATTTTACTCTGTATTTGGAGTAGTATGTGCGGCTTTTTCACAGCATGTGGCCCACCCAAGTACCGCATTCGATGTAACGGCCGTCATCCTCGCAGCCACGGCTCAGATGGAGCATTGCATCGTAGGCCACGGCTCAGTCGTTAGCCAGCAAACGGACGTCGTCCCTCGTCCCACAGCTCCCATTAATTTAGCTACTGCATCCTCCCACTCCCAGATTCCTCTGCCACCCTTGCTCGCCCCCTCTCTTCCCTTATCCCCTTCATCCTCGCCTGAAAGAACTAGATCGGAAACGATGGCGGCCTCCTGCTCTAGCTCGCAGGCCGACGAGGTGCTCCGCTGATTCCTTGCCCAGCTTGTGGCGACAAGGTGGTCACCTTCGTATCCCGAGCTGGCAACGCTTCTACAAGTGCGTCAGAAAGATGTAAGTACTCCATGCTAAGGAAAATCAAATGCCTATCCCTTTTATCTCATGATCAAATCACTCTTCCTACAGGCTGGTATATGCAAGTTTTTGAGATCGACCGAACACCTACCCGCCTGAGCTTAGTCGCCGCGGCTTGACCCAGCTGTACATGCTGCATCACTCTGTAGCTGTGCACCCGTCCGCTTCCCTTCAGCATAGATCCAGGCGAGACCACCAGTTCGTGGACGGCAGTCAGGCTAAGATCCAAGCAGCGCATGCACGCATCCAGCCGCAGATGCAGCAAGCTAGCCCTCCCTACGCCGCTGCACTGCTGCGCTGCTCCGCCGATAGCCAACACACGGCGGTGCTGTTGGCCGGAATGAACTTTATCCTTGTCCTGGGTCTGCTCTTCTTAATCTTCGTGCAGCAGAGCAGCTAGTTTCCTGTGCAGGAGGCTTGTAATAGGGATAGCCATCTAGTTTGGTGTACTAGTTAATTTCATAATCCCAGTTTGTAATCCGGAGTCGTCTGTAACCTGGCAATCACTGCCAACTACTAGTGTTCTCTTTTCTGTTATCTCCAATCATATGATCCTTGTTAGTCCATTTTGTACGCAATCATGGTTATCTATGAATTATTTTAGTAGTAAGATTATTTTGTTAAATACCCATGCTCCCCACCTATTTGTCAATTTCTGTCGGTGGCCACTCTTCTTGGCGTGGCGCACCCGGAGACGCACGCCTTTGTCCCCCGCCTTCCGGTTTCCTCTCTTCATCTTATTTTCAATCTGCCTGTCCAGGGTGATTTCCATTCATGGAATTTTTGCAGATGCACTTCTTTTGCAGATCAAAAGCTATTTAGCTTCACAGATTGAAAGGTCCAGTTTGACATTAAGATTGTTTATAGATTCATAGGTTCACAGATTTATTTTTCTTTAGCAACAAAAAATGCATGCATTCATTCATGGATTATACGATCCAGGGCACGAAAATCATTACAAGTCCATAATGTTTTATTGATTCATATATGTTACATCCAGTTTTTGCAATGCAGCAACACTGTCCTACACGATCCATTTTACCTTATATGCATAGGGCGACATTGATTCAGTCTGAAACTTCAGTTCAGAACTATATTTCTAGTTTCAGTCTCTAGGAATAAAAAGTTTCAGAACTTTCAAATCCACACTGTCTACACATGCATTGTGTATTGGATTCAGTTGTGGAAAGCACCGGAATTTTATATAGGATCCATTTCATAACTGTATATCAGAGAAAAGGTAATATGTTTTTTGAATTCTCTGAAAGTCTGAATCCCAGGTTTATATTTTTTAGTCCACAATACCAGGCTTATTTTTTTTCCACCAATGTTGCAGCGTAAAATGTCAGTTGAGGGCAGCTGTGAGGGAGAGATGGGCGACAAGAACCTGCAGGCAGCTAGCCAAGATTTAGGACAGAGCAGTGACCCAGCCGTGCCCCTAGCACCAACTTCTCGTATATCTGTCAAGCACGCTGTCGATGTCATCTAGACATTCAATGAGTTCAAGCGATTTCTTGTTATGAGCATTGGGTTTGGTGGTATGCTCGACCTTCAAATGCTGCAGAAACTAAACCTGAAATTCAGTGCATGGACAATGAGTAAGGTAAGCACCACCCGCTGCACCATTGTCCTGGCAGAGAACAAGATACTGAAATTTTCAGAAAGCATGATATGACATTATTGATTTCTAGGGAACACTGGCTAATACTGAGACGATTAAGCAGTTCAACTGGTGTGAGTATGTGATTCAATGCCTGCTCGCTGGTGTTAGGAGGCTAAATAATAATATCCGGTCAGGCAACCCCGCCACCAACTTAGTCGGATGCTACTTGTTTCTCCAGGTAATACTGTGTATGGAGGCCCCAAATTCATGACACTAGTTACTTTCATTTTTTGGGAGATAACAAACAGTTGTACTCACAGATATTCCCGCTGGACAACCTCGCCCTTGGGTTGTTCAACAAGAAAATACGGAGGATGCCAACCATGGCTACTGATGTTGGAAAGCCGGTCACATCTTACAGTGGCACATCAGTAAGTGCTGGCCATATCTCATGGTAGTGCCGCTTAATATTCAAATGTTTTTTTGCTGGCCCTCATGCCACTGCACACATCATGTAGTTATGCCACCACTCCACTTTGTGCTACGCCCGTTCCAAGCACTCCGCCGCGGAGCAGTCATCGTCAAGGAACACAGCAAAATCTCCATTCTAGCAGCTCCGTCCGGTGGTGGTAGCACAGCCAAACCATCTCAGAGGGATCTTCCCAGCCCTTCATCTGCAAATTGTGTAGTTACCTTGTATGACATTTGCACCACTTCTCTCTCTTTTCTGCTTCACTATGGATTGCATGATATGTCTTGTGTTTCTCGACCTCTTCCACCTGATAAGCTCCACATTGTACAATATATGCCCAAACTGTTGGAACATGGCCCTTGTATATATCTTGCTAGCATGCCTCTCCACTGCCAGGTTTGCCCTCATGAGTGGCCTCCCTGCACATTTTATCAAACACCACCACATAAAGTAAAATTTCTATGCAACAAGTATCACAATGTTGTAACTAGAGAACACATTGTAAAAAACACTTACAATTCACATTCTTTTTCTTCATTGTTCTCCGATTCCCGGTCGAATTGTAGCCTTGTGTACTTCTACACAAACATGTGCATCGGGCACCCACGAGGCACATAATTTTTCAGCATATGGTTCGCGCTCTCACTCCTCTGTGTGCTGGTCATCTTTGCACAAAAACACCCTTAAAATAAGGATTAGCCCATTTCTTCTGAATCTCAAACAGCTGAGCCATGTATGGGTGTGCCCTTAGCTTGTATTTGTCCAACAACATTTCCTACCCTTTCTCAAATTCATCTTCTTTCAGCATATGGTTTATCACTTTATAAAATTCATCCCTGAAATCGCTCTTCTTTGTTACAGAGCACCCAATGACTCTTGCTTTATTCAGGACGTGCCATTTGCACCATCTGTGTGTTGTCCCCGGCATAATGTTTTTGATAGCCAGCTCCATGGCACAGTTTTCGTCTACAAAACAAGTGAGCAAAATGTATACAATCACCACTCTGTACGATGACAAGATATACATCAGCTAACAACTGTAGGACAATTGATCAGTTTCCAAACATAAATATTACCTTTGAGTATGGTCATGGGTGGAGAACCACCTATCATTCTTAGGAATTCTGAAAAAAAAACACTCGAAACTCACTTGGGTCTCATCGCGAACAATAACACCAGCCAGGATCATGCTCTAAAAGTGATTGTTAACCCCAACAAAAAGGCCGAAAGGTATGTCATATAGGTTGGTCCTGCATGTCGTGTCGAATGTTATGACAACCCCAACTAAATTGGGACTATCGAAGCAGTAACACTAGCAAAATTTTGTACTCACCAAGCATCCATAAACTATTTCTTGCATGCATTTTGTCCTCTTGACATTCAGGCGGCTCTTACCGTATTGAATACCAAATCCTTTCTCCCACGAGTAAAATTTGTAGTAGTCGTATGCCTCACCCACTGAGTCAAACGTAGTGCCAACAACTGGGGTAATAACACTCTCAGCTGGGTTCTCGGCAAAACTCCTGCCAGCCTTCTCAAATGCACTAACGCGGTTCGGACAAGGTGCTCTGCTAGGGGCTGCAGCTCGAATGTGTAGCCTTTTTTGCAAAAACAACAAGTATGATATTAGCTTACAAAGGTTCAGCAACCATCAGTTAACACTAACTAGATGCGCTTTTTTTAATTGACTTGTTTGCACTCATCATTTTACCCTACAGGAACTAACCATGTTGTTCTGTGGTTGTCCTAATCCAGCAAGCAACATTTTTACTGCCAGCAAGTTTATGTAATCCTGTATATTTATTTTTGCAAGTCCTGATACATTTTTTCACCTTCAGCAAGCATAATTTGCACTAACTAGATGCATGTAATTCACTGGTTCCGCAAGAATCTTTTTTACCTGCAGCAAGTGAATATAAATTATGTACTTGTTATAATCCACGGAATCATTTCTCTGAAAGTCTCGGTACTTAACTGATGGTAACCACACAAATCATTGGATACATACGCATACATGTGTTTTGCCAGGGCCACAAATGCATACACTAATTCAGCCAATTCAGGTCATCTATGCCAGAACATTACTGCCCCAATTTATGAGCATTACCAGCTCGAAAAACACTAACCTTTTGTTCCATCTAGGAGCCCGGGGGTTCATCTTCCCAGTTGACAGCTCCGAAGCCGCGGGAGAGCTCTCCTCTTTCTGCCGCCGCTGAGCCGCCGCCGCCAGCTCCTCAACAACCTGCTCCGTCGCCATGAAATCCGCCATCGCGAGAGCTTGTTCGGCCGCCAGGGAACCTGCTCCGCTTCACCCGCTCCTACCAATTGCTGCTCCGGCACCTTTACATCCCCAATCGCCCCTGCCCGCCCCACCGCACCATGTTCTGCCGCAGGAGCCAGCACCATACTCTCGCCGACCTCCTCCACGAAAGTAGATCTGATGGATGACGAACGAAATCCGTTCCAAACTATCAATCCACGAACCTAATCCAAGAAGTCAACCACGAGAAAAGGGGAGATTTTACGAACCCGCTTATCGGCTGCATCAGGAACTCCATGGCTTGCCGCCGCCGCCGCCACGTCCTGTCTCGACGACTCACTACCCAAGCAACCAAAGTTTGGAGAAGGCACTAGAATAGTACATCCATCTGACCCCATGACCCCAATGGCAGGAAAAAACAACGCCCTGAGCCACGCATCAGACGTCAACGACTATTCTGGGCCACGGCTCGCATCGTCTCACCCCAACGGCCGTCCGCTCTCCGGTTAATTTATGGCCCACCATCCACCTGCAGTGCGTACATATTACTGAACAATGCACCTTTTCCAGCAGCCCACGCCCTCCTGTATAAAGAAATGGCACAGATCTTCACACAGAAATCAACGCCCACGATAAAGAGCTCATTTGAGCTCGAGCTCAATAACTCCACATCCCCCTAGAGGCAATAATACTGTATAATTGTATTTCCATTTTCATCATAACTAAGAGTTTATGTTTCATTATATAACTGCTATGATTCTAGAATCTGCGATTCAGTGGAAAACTCATATACACGTGTGGAATGATAAATGATAAAGTATTGGTTTCCGGTCTTGCTTCCGAGACTGGCTCAAGAGTTGTTGGTGATCATGTTTTCCGGAACTTAGGATATCGTTAAGCATAACGATAGTCCTAAAACAACATTGAGAGTATGACGCTAGAAGAACGGTGATATTGAATCGACCCAATCTTGTTTGTTATACTTTGAGATAATATCGTCTGAAATCAATTGTTATAACACAGAGTGTTAGCATGCATTTTTAGTTCCTCAAACCACGAGAGTATCATAATCACTTCCTACCATATGGTGCACTTTGGGCTGCTCAAACGTCATCTGTAATAAGGTGATCCTAACGACAACTTACGAGTTCATCGGGAAGTTTGACAAGGGACTAGATAGCTCGAGATCGGGATTTGCTCCTACGACGATGGAGAGATATTCTTAGGGTCCTCTTGATGTGATGCCATCCATCATCATCTGGCCAAACACAGGTGACTACGTCACGGGGATGCTAGAACACTTCAACGAGAAAGAGGAACAAACTGGTAACAAGGAAGTTGTTATAGCGAGCATTTGGATGACTCAGGAGGTTACCGACGCTCTCCGGGTTTTGTAAAGTATCGTGAAGCAAAGGGAATATCACATGATAACCAGAGGTTCACTCGGATGTCATTCGTGTAATCATATGGGTCAATATGGACGTCCACGGTTCTGCTATCGGTAAATGAACTAAGTGGTTTTGCTCATGTCTATGATTTATCGAACCTATGGGGTTACAAGCTTAAGGTAATCATGATATGCTGAGTATTGGTAGGACGAGAGTATCAAGGATTTATTTGTGGAATTGTTTCATTAATATTCATAATAGTTCCAAGAGGAAGCAGAAGCATTCTGGGGCCATCAGAAGGGTTTCTGAGTTTATCGGGCAATACGGGTATTATCGATAATTGATATACAAGTGGAAGTGTTTGAGGTGATGTTAAGTTATTATTAGAATACTTTTATATTAAATTAAATATCAACGGGTCTTAAAAGGCCAAGAGGTGGAAGGCAAATTGGGCCAGAAAGGCCCAAGTGGAGTTACCCCCCTTCCATATGGGGGGTGGGTGGGGCGAATTGGACTAGGGGAGGAGTCCTACTACTTCCCCTTGGCCGGCTCCCCAAAGACTTTCTCTCCTTCATGGTTGCCTCTCCCTCCCCATCTAACCTATATATACTTGAGGTATTGGCTATAATTGGACACACAAGTTTTGGAACCTCCTCTAGTTCATCTAATTCTAGTTCTAGTTAGTCCTAGTTGACTAATTAGAGCTAGACCTAGTTCTTCTAATCCTCATAATTAGAAGCCCAGTGTGGTCCTAATTTCCTCACTCTAATTCTCCGACTACTATTAGCTCTAGACGATGAAGCGTCGTCTGATCATGAAGATCGTACGATTGCAACCAAGTAGAGAGGCCATTCTTTCAGTCTTCTGTTGAAGGGATCGTTCGAGGGCGGTTCGCAGGATCTTCATCAAATGTTCAGGGGACTTCAAGTATGACCTACACCGACTCGTCTATTTCTGCTGCACTCCGAAGTCGGTAACGATCATTGATCCAAACCCTTTATGCATCTTCATATTGTTCTTGGGTGATCGTAGGGTGATTTTTTTTGTTTTCTACTACGTTTCCCAACATAATGTGGGTTCAGAGATACTGAGCTCTTCATTTTATCTCTTTTGGAACATCAAACTTGGAGGATTATGAGTACACCGGAGTCTCTGGGTGCACGAGTACTGAAGATAATTTACTTCCCAACTACTAACTTTCTCGAAGCTAGTGTGGGAGGGCACCCCTTGCAGTGTTGGCGAGCGATTGTTAAGGGAAAATATGTCTTGAAGCAAGGCATAATAAGTTAATAGGTTCCCGAGAAACAACTTATGCTTGGAACCATAAATTGTTACCTAGGAATTTCATGCTTCGTCGTCTTGCATGCAAAAAGAGAAGAATGCTACTTGTGAGTCGCGTTGGGATTTACTCAAAGAGGAGAGGATGAAGCAGTCAAGTAAAGATGAGTATTTCCCTTTAAGAACCAAGGTTATCAATCCAGTAGGAGAACCACACAGAACCACGTTAGCAGCACCTGCACACACAAAAGCAAATACTTGCACCAAACACAAACAAGGAGGTTGTCAATCCCCTCGACACCCAACACAAACGAGGGGGTTTAAATTACTTTCCGATTAAAAAATGGTTAAAACCCTCACGCAACGGTCGTCTGTTGTGCGTATAGGGTCCTTCAGCTGGCCTCGGCAAAGAGAAAGAGGGTCCTTCTCAGGTTGTGCAAAACCGAACCGATAACGAAAAACTGAACGAAAAAACAAAACTGAGTCGAAATTTCATTGTTTGTTTCCAGGTTTCAGTTTCAGTTTAGAAATCTGAAGCATTTGGATTTCGGTATTTGTGGTTAGAATTCAAAAACCATTTGGTTAAACTGAATTAACTGAAATTGAAAAAAAAATTGGATTCAAAAGCGTAATGGGTTGCTATAGTACAGTAATTTCTAGCCCATTTAGTGCTTCAGTTTTGCGTGATTAGTGTGATATCCAACGTCCCTTTTCTAATTGCTTTTTTTTCTCATTGTGATATATATCATGTATTTACACATAGAAATGTTATGTGTTGGCTCAAAAAATTGTGTCAACCTCGGTTAATTTGATCGTTACTGAAACCAAAACGAAAGTAAATGATTTTTACCGAAACCGAACCGTATTTATGTATAAAACCCTATAAACCGAAGTAAAAAAAATCATATAAACCAAATCATATATATCAAACTGAAAAAAACAAATAGACACACCGTCCGTCAGCTGGAACGAGGGCGGTCCGGCGAGCCCGTGCTCTACTGCAAGCGACGACATTTCCGTCCGTGTTATTTTTCTTCACAACTGGGTGGCAACATCTACGTTCGAGAACACATCGCGAAAGCGACATGTCAGTGGAGACCGGGGGCCACCTTTCTGCAAAGCAGGCTCAGGCAAAGGACGTCACAAAACTGCCCAGCAGGTCGCGAGTTTAATAGGCCCACTGGACCCTAAAGGCCAGCCGTACGCCCTTAAAAGAAATGCAAGGCTAGATTCAGGAACCAAACGTACCCAGTTTTCCTCATTGTAGCCTTGTAGGTGGACAGTACACTTCTTTTTTTGTTAGCTTAGAGGACAGTATACTTGGAAGAATCAAATCCTCGTGGGAAACATATGGGTGTTTCTTTCAACAATTTATGTTTTTTTTCACGTAGGACCGAACATGTACACTGCGACACTCCAATCATATGACATTTCTATTCTCAAGTTTTCGTAAAACAATGTATGCATGCAAAACACCACAAGCCTGGTAGATTATGCCGAAAAAGGGGTTCCCGCTTTGCATTACAAATCAACCAACACCGATCACATAGCAATGCTCGTGCGAGAAACACAACAAGCCCAAAAGAAAAGAGAAAGAACAAAAAAGAAGAAAGAAATACCAACAACGGCAACTCGACAAAGCACGGGTGACCCGCCACCGCTGCGCCCTCCGGAATGGACCCACCACAAACCAAGGCTCCGATCCGCCGCGTACCATGCAATACCTCCAAGAAGGGATGCGACGCCGATGACGCTGCTGCCCGGACGTGTCCTAGGGTTTCTCCCGACAAGCGGAAGGGAGTGGGGGAAGGATGCCTCTGACACACTCCAGGAAGGGATGGTGGCACCCGCAGGTGTCACTGCACCGGAGCCAGAAGAGCCGGCAAGGGATTTCTCCTGCACTCCAAACCCCACCACTACTAGGGAAAAGTCTATACACAGAATCTTAGCAGCAGCGCGGCTCAAAAAGGAGCGCTGCTACTAATTAGTAGTAGCGCGTGTGCGGGAAACACGCTACTGACAAGTTTTTAGCAGTAACGCGCTCGGTGTAAACCGCGCTGCTACAAATATCGACCGGCAGGTGTCCACCAAACTCCATTTAGCAGCAGCGTGGTGCGGTCCACCAAACTCCATTTAGCAGCAGCGCGGTGCCGCGAGCCGCGCTACTGCTATGGATGTAGTAGTAGCGCGCTTTTTCTGAGGTCGCTGCTGCTAAATTTCAAATTGGCACACTTTTTGGTCCCGGTTAGCAGTAGCGCCGTTGCCCAAAGCGCGCTGCTGCTACTTCCTTAGCAGCAGCGCGTTTTAACTCCTGCGCTACTGCTAATCCGCACCAACCCACCACCTTTTCCCCACCCGTCCCTCCCCCTCCCCCTCCTCTCTTCCATTTCCCCTACCTCCCACATGCTCCCACTCTCACTCTTCTTCTTCCTCAATACTTCTCCCCCATTACTCTCTCTCTTCTATCTACCTTTCTCTCTCTTCATTACTCCTACCTAACTACACCACCTCCATTAATGCATCTCCTTTCTCTTTT
>NC_041385.1:726064600-726067513 GCF_002162155.2 Triticum dicoccoides
TTCCCCTCCACTAGTTGAAGTTGTCTCCTCCCAAATTAGGTAGCTAGGTAGATGTAGGATTTAGTTAAGTGACCTATTTGCCCCCTAACTAGATCTATCTTTGTCAAGAAGAGCTTTGTGCACTTTTGATCTCCCTACAACATCATCTCCACCGTGTGCTCGATCTCGAGATAGAGGTGATGAAAATTTCATGCTTTTGCAAAATGGAAATATGTTTATGTGTGTGTGATATGTTTGTGGAAATTGTGTGTCCGGCATGAGTTGATGCCAAATTGTGCTTTTGAGTTGCCTATGTTTTGCCGAAATGTCGATTTATTTCTGTTTCGGCGAATTCCGGGCAAACTCTAGATCCATATATGTCCTATTTTTAGGGAAGGTCATGCCGAATTTTTGTATGACTTTGATGCATGCACGCATTTTTATAATCAATTTGTTTTATTATTACCCTGCAGACGTTCATGATGGTCAGTGGAACGATGGTGGACAGGTGGTTGCGGTCGGCGATGCAGGACATGAAAGAAAATAACCTGACATAGGTTTTATGTCCGTGTCGAAAATGCAAAGGAATAGTTTGGCTCGACCCCTATGACGATGGTCGTGTCGAAGCGCACCTGCTCATGACTGGTTTCATGGATGGCTATACTCGGTGGATAACTGAAGATGAGGATGACGATGTTGAGGATGCCGACGGGGCAGGCAATGATGACACGGGGCAAGACAAAGAGATGATCGATAATGGCGGCGGGGAAGAGGTCGGACATGGCGGCGGAGAAGGCGCCGGACATGGCGGAGGAGAAGGGGCCGGACATGGCGGCGGAGAGAACGACATGCACTCCACGCAGCAGAGTTCGTCGGTACTAAGTTCAATCGTGCGGGACCCTCACGTTCAAGCATTGCTTCGCAATGAGACGAGTACTGAGAGAGCTGCTTCTAGAGAGGAGGTTAAGCTGGAGCAACTGGTGGTAGACTCGAACACTCCATTGTATGATGGTTGCAATCCTGAGGTGACCTGCTTGAGTTTCACACTCCAACTCCTAAAGACGAAGGCTAAAAACGAATGGACCAACACTAGCCTCGATGAGCATCTCAAGTACCTAAAGGATGTTCTTCCCGTGAGTAACCTATGTCCTACTAGTGTTGATGAGGCCAAGAAGATCGTGTGCCCTCTTGATCTGCCACACGTTAGATACCATGCATGCATCAACGATTGCATAATTTATCGGAAGGAGCACGCGGAAAAAATAAGCTGTCCGTGTGCAATGCTTCTCGATACAAGAAGGCCGGGAAGAAATGTCTCCAGAAAGTTGTATGGTACTTACCGATCACTCCCCGTCTTCAGAGGTATTTTGTAGATCCCAAGGAAGCAAAGCTAATGCGCTGGCACGCGGAGAGGAAGAAGCCCGACGATGGAGATGATCCGAAGCTGAGACACGTGAAGGATGGAAGCCAGTGGAGAGCGTTGAACAACTTCTATCGGTATTTTGAATGTGATGCAAGGAACCTCGTGCTCAGCGCGTGTACCGATGGCATGAATCCGTTTGGCAACCAGAACACCAACCATAGCACATGGCCTATGTTTGTATGGATGTACAACCTCCCCCTTGGTTGTGCATGAAATCAAAGTACATTCACATGAGCATGCTTATTCAAGGGCCAAAACAACCAAGAAATAATATTAATTTGTATCTGGGGCTACTTCAAGAGGAGTTAGACACGTTATGGAAAACACCGGCCAAGACATGGGACGCCAGCAAAGGCGAGTATTTCAACATGAGAGCCGTGCTGATCACGACAGTGCACGACTATCTCGGTTACGGATATGTGGCAGGCCAGGTGTGCCATGGATATTGCGGATGCATGCGGTGCCTGGATGATACTACGTCTAAGCAGCTAACATCAAGGAAAGATGGCGGGTCTGGGAAAATCGTGTACATGGGGCATCGAAGATGGCTTGAACAGGACGACCCGTGGAGAAACCGTGGAGATCTATTCAATGGTCACACTGAGCATCGAGGACCTCCACATAAGCGGAGCGGTGCCGAAATCGACGAGCTGTTGAAAACTGGAAGGAGTGCCCCGCACTAGGAAAGACGATGAGAAAGGCGCCAGAGTCGCTGCTGAAGGTATGGAAGATGAGGTCTATGTTCTGGGACTTGGAGTACTGGCACAAACTCGATACACCTCATTGCCTTGATCAAATGCATATCTGTAAGATTGTCCTTGAGAGCTTGCTCGCAACACTGATGAACATGCCGGATAAGACCAAGGATGGGCCGAAGGCAAGAAAAGACTTGCAAGATTTGAAAATCAGGGAAGATCTGCACATGCCGCCCCGTAAAATGTCAGACGAGACAGAGACGGAGACAGAGGCATAGGAGAAGAAGGGCAAGAAAATAAAGAAAGAGGATTATTGCCCCCCTTCTTGTTTCACCTTAAGTCAGGCTAAGATCAATCAATTCTTTAAGTGCCTTACTGGAGTCAAAGTTAGTTCCGATTACTGTGGCAAGATAAGCAGATATCTAGACACGGACAAGAAAAGGTTCAGCGCGATGAAGTCTCATGACTGTCATGTGATGATGACGCAGATACTACCTGTTGCCCTTAGAGGGATAATGGACAAGCACGTCCGTGACACGCTTATTGGTCTCTGCAACTTTTTTGACGTCATCTCTCGAAAGTCGATCAGTGTGAAGCAGCTCCGGAGGCTACAGGAAGAGATCGTTTTGATACTGAATGAGCTTGAGATGTACTTCCTGCCCACGTTCTTTGACGTGATGGTGCATCTGTGTGTCCATATTGTGGATGACATAATAGACCTGGGGCCGTCATTCGGTCAAATGATGTAATATATATATATATATATATATATATATATATATATATATATATATATATATATATATATATATATAT